>NC_047107.1:129597251-129839751 GCF_902500255.1 Thalassophryne amazonica
TCTCTCTGTGTCTCTCTCTGTCTCTCTCTCTCTGTCTGTCTGTCTGTCTCTCTCTGTCTCTGTCTCTCTCAGTAAACCCAAACCTTCTGTTGTGTCTCAGCCTCTGATGCCTCAAAGACCCGCCCCTCCTCCACCTGTTTAGCCAATCAGCTTTCAGAGCACTATCTGAGATGACCATGCCCACATGCCTGGATGATTATCTGTCCTTTGCACTTTGTCCCGCTTGAACTTCAGTCCCCGCCCATTTGTAGTTTGTTGCCTGACAACGGTCAGTCTGACTGTGGCCCGTCAAATGATTGCATCAGATGTCTGTCCGGATGGGACAGTGCTGCCGTTGCTATGGAGACCACTTTTAACCTGACTGCACCACCACCGAACTGGACCCAGTCAGCTGAGTGAATTGGGACTTTATCAGAACCGTAGGATGTGCCACTGAACCTGAGTTACTCTTCTTCTTCTCTTTTTTTAACAGTTTCCAAGTGCAAAACAGTTGTTTTGATTTTTA
Source organism: Thalassophryne amazonica (assembly GCF_902500255.1). NCBI lineage: Eukaryota > Metazoa > Chordata > Actinopteri > Batrachoidiformes > Batrachoididae > Thalassophryne > Thalassophryne amazonica. The sequence continues at coordinate 129,597,757 of NC_047107.1, forward strand.
TTTTCAGAAAAGTGAGAAAATGTCTTGACTGAGACTCAGCAAACCGCCCATCCTGTTTCCACTACCAGATCACCAATGAGGTGGTCCACTGGGCCTGGACACAGTTGGTACTGTCACAGCTTTTGTTAAGCAATATGTGGAACAAACCCTCCGGTTGTCCTTTTTTGTTGTTGTTGTTTTAAGTCTGATTGATCCTCCGTCATCATCCGTCAACTTTTACTTCTCATCACAACTTCGCCTTCACTATATCTGGATCAGTCTGAAATCTCTGCCATGGAAAAATGCACCCAAAGTAAGGAAGGTGGAATTCTGGATTTCTGTCAACATTTACCACAGGTAAAATCAGGTCAAAAGTACAAAATGTGCTCCTGCCCTGGTTCTCATTAGTGGTTGATTCATGAACCTAAAACATCCTGAACTGAGGAGCGGGGCCCTTTACCCTGAGAGGGGCGGGGCCCTTTACCCTGAGAGGGGCGGGGCCCTTTACTGCATCAGCCAAAAATCCAGAGTAAACTGGTTTATTCCAGATATATCCAGAATAAAGCCTTTCTGTGTCAGTCTGGTTTAGAGATATTTAAACCAGCACAAAACACTTACAGTATACAACCTGTTTATCATCTCGACAGTGTAAAACCCTTAAATTACTTTGTGTTTCTAAATTCAAACATTTCGCTGTTAGACTCGCTTTAAGGTTTCATGGATGCTTGAATCAGTTGTTTGAAATAATATAAATGAGAGCAAATCCTCTGATTAACCATCATCTCACCTTTGCTCTGATTGGCTGGTTGGGAGGAGGAGCTTGCACTTGGACCCACCCCTCTGTTCAGTACTGTTATTGAAATGCTGCTCCACCGTCCTGCGTTTCTGGTCTGAACTCTCTGCAGGTGTTAAATCTGGAGATCTAGACTGTGCGAGTGGCTGGCACGCCTGCAGGGATTGAACTCTGACCTCAAAGTAAAAAAAATAACAAAACAGTCCACTACTGTTCCGTCAGTGCTGCTCAGCACCCGCTGAGGACACATCATGTCCTGAGCAGCTCCAGTGGAGTTTAACGTCAGAACAAATGCTGAGGCTCATAAGTATTTGGACGTGGACAAACGTTTCTTTTTGCTTTGGCTGCACGGAGCCGAGTGCCAACACTAAAACTGACGCGGTGTTTACCTGAACCAGGGCAAACATGATGGAAGCGTAGAGTTTGACAATATCAGTCTGAGGTCAGAGTCACGTGACCTTTGATCTAAGGTGACCATGAAAAGCCAAATTCATTTGTTTTTTTGTTTGAGATTTGTTCCCGATACGCCTGTGACTGCTGTCAAACAAGAATATGAAATTGTGTATCACCTTTGACCTCAGATAACCTTGAAAAGCTAAATTAATTTACAGTTGCTTTTCTGGGGGCTTTGTTACAAATGCACCTGTAGTTACGGCTAAACACTAATCTGAAATCACGTCTCCTATACTTGAAAGCTAAAACTCAAGGTCGTAGCTGTTTAACTCGAGCAGTCTGGAGCTCGTGTGGACTAAATGTGTGTCAGTCGAGGATAAAATGGTTCAGTTTTTGGACTGAAGTGATCAAACATTATGATGTAACTGACCGTGCGTGAACGTGAGCGTCACGTGTTTCACTCAGAGCACTGATTATAGTTTTTACTTTAAACTTTATTGTGCTGCCACAGCCAAAATAACATGTCAGTGTTCAAATATTTCTGGACTTGAAGTCCTTGTCTCACGTGTCAAAGCATTGGACTGCAGCTCTGTTTGCTCTGACAGCAAGGGATTCGGCGTATAGACCAGAATGCATTGCAGCGGCATGCTTTAATCCTGTTTCACATGAATATTATTCAAACTGGTGTTATTCTGAAAGATCGCATGAATCCAGTTTGTAAATAAAATCAGTTTTTTTTTTTCTTAAAACATTTTAATAAGGTGAGATTTGGGAGTGTGATTATAGCTAACCAAGCGAGTTAGCTACTTGCTATAACAGCACTTGTTGTTATCAAGCATTTGAATCCAGTTTGAACAATGTTAGTGTTGTGTGTAACATTTAAGTTCATTAAAATATTGTAATTCTTTGTACTTCCTGGTTACTGAGTAAATCAAATTGAAGCATTGATGTCAGAAGGTCAATTCCCGCTCCTTCTGCAGCAGAAAGAATTGTGGGAGACGTAGGCATCACAGACTGAATGAGCCTTTTCACTGGACATTGTAAAGGCCTTAAAATAAAATTAATTTCAAGTGTTTGTTTTTTAGCTTGCCACCAAACACATTTTTATTCAACAGTATGAGCGACTGCGTGTCCGTCTTTGCCGTGTATCATGTTTTTGATGCTACGTGCCTGATTCTAAAGATTTAAAACTCTGGAGGAGCATTTTTCTTTCACTCACTTGAGGTTAAGGGGCAGAGCAAAGATGACCCCGCCCCTACCACTTTGACCCATTCAAACAGGGATTTTGACTTTACCAGTTAACCAAATGTTTCTGCTTGTCATGTGTTGATCGCTCACACCAGCGGCTGGCAAAGCTAATTTAACATGGGAAACGGGCAGCATTGGAATTTTTTTTTTTGTGGTTCTTGTGAGTTCACTGTGGAGTTAATCATGCACTAATATGTCACAAATGCTAATTACCTAGCCACTGGATTGTTACGCCATTGCAACAACTCGGCTAGCCCATGCTAGCTTGACAGCTAGCTCAGTTGCTCCCCGAATAGTAATAATTATATGAAGGCACTGTGTATTTGCTTATTTAGTCTTGTGTCAACACAGACTGTAATGTCTGTCTTTAGACAGGTTTATACTTTATTTGAGTAGAATTATGTAAATTGCTAGCTAATGTGGGCTAGTGACTATTTTGGGCGTGTTTCTCACTTGGATCATCACGCCTGTGATTGGCCACCAACGTGTTCATGGGTCAGATTTTGCCAGAGCTGAACTCAAATATGAAATATCCACGGGAGCGACTTGATAAGTTATCCACAGAAAATTAATGTAAAAATACCAAAAACGCAGGTGTGAGCCACTAATCAGAATGCAGGATGCACCGAGTGGAAATATTAATATTTAATCTGCTTTAGCGTCAGTTTAATTTGCTGTTTTGAGAGTGTTGGCACAAAAATAAAACTTTAAAATGCTGATAAGTTATGCAACAAATTATGTGCCATTTGATTGATGCCAAAAAAGAAAGAACAAAAATTTGTTCAGAGTTTTATGTGTAAACGAAATAGAGAAAACAACTGAATCTTCACCTTTTAAACTTGTCCCAGTTTACAAAGAAAAAGTGTGGAGAAAAAATGCAAGAACATAACTGACCAAAAGATTGTAACTCATTTCAATCTGCAACAACAAATAAAACATTCCCATCACTGTCTGCTGCTGTTTGTGCTCTTTGATATTTAACTACGTCAACAAAATAAAATTCCAGCATCAGCCACTTTAATTGGATCTGATCAATTTACTTATGGTTCCATTTCTATTTATTTGTACAAATCAGAACCGAGAGGTTCCTTTTGGGCCCAAAGGTCGGCGTCCCGCAGGTTCCTCTCACGGGACCTTCCAGCTGGACGCCAACTGCCATCAAATCACAGCACGAAGTAGACCGCTCCGCCTCTCGTGATGTCACAGGTGCGTCACACAGGCCTTCTTCGAGCTCCGGTCTCTACGTTATTTCACCGGGAGACGGAGGAGGACATCCGGGATCTCCGGCGGAGCAAAGAGCTATTCTGTGGAGGTCAGTCACCGCGGATTCTGGCTTTTTGAGCCCTCGGTCACTGAGGATTTAAGTCGCGTTGAGCTGCTCATTCACGCCGACAAAACCCGCCGAGCTAACGCTAGCACGCGGCTAGCGCTAGCCCTCACAGCTAGCAACCAGAGTGTAGAAAGTCAGCAAACAAACAGACGGACTGTCGAGCCATTAAATGTTCTCAGGCTGGTTGCAGTCGCCGAGGACCGGGTCCTGGCGTGGGTTGGGCTGGTTTCAAAGTAAACTGTTAAAAGCCCGGCTAACCAAAACTGCTAAGAACACCGGCTGGTGATGTTAGCTCTGTGGCCGATATAAAGCGTTTATACTAAATGATCATTTTGTTCGTTTCATGCGTTAGATTATTTAAGTTTTTTGCTTGTATTATGTTTTGAGACATCAGCGAATTTTCAGAAAGTTCTGACAGGACAAAGTGATTGACAGCCGAGGAGTCCTACCGCTGAAAGGGATTTCTGTTAAGCAGCCAATCAGGAGGCTAGGAGGTAGGGGATGGGCGGTCCAGTCGGCGAGCGAAGTAGACTCGGAACAACATGCAGAACAAGGTCACACACGAGCTCGTCCTGAAAGAGGGTCAGAGGAGAAACTGGAACATGACGCAAAATGCTGTTACGTCAAAGATGTGGTTATGTGTCACCCAGGATCATGGTGTTTGACAGCTGGAGTGAACAAAGGATTATAATTGATGAGGACGAGGACATGGTCTCCCTGGTCCTCACAGATCAAGGATCAGCGTGTCGGTCACGTCATTTTGTGTCCCGCAGCCATTCTGGATTACGACGTGGTGGTCGCTGTGATACGATACGTGCATTTGGCGAACAATTGCAGAAGCTTCAATGTCGGTGTGAAGAAGCCTCACGGCACTGTGGCGCTGAGAGAGATCCGCTGCTAACAGAAATCCAGTGCTACCAGAATTTTATTTTATTCGGCAATAAAATCATATAAGAATATATAAAAAATACTGCCGAGGATAACACAAGAACGCTTCCAATACGGATGCTTATTTACATTGTGGTTCTCGAGCACCGAGCTGCTGATCCGCAAGCTGCCCTTCCAGCGCCTGGTGAGAGAAATCGCTCAGGACTTCAAGACCGACCTCCGCTTTCAGAGCTCCGCTGTGATGCTCTGCAGGAGGCCGGCGAGGCTGACCTGGTCGGCAGCTTCCTAGTTCACAATATCGCAGTGTGACGCTGTCGGCCAGTTCGTTACATCAACACTAAATTCACTATCTGGTACAAGATACGGATCCACTGAACCAACTGCTACACATCTATCACGATAAATAGCGTTATCTCGAGTATTTAAAGCATTGTAATAACTGTACATTCTCTCCATTTTTCTATCACGCGCCAGCCTCCTTGTAATCCAGAATGGAGACGGCACCTGTCCTGCAGCAAATCGGTCACGTGATTGAAAACCCTCTATACTGTTACTGATAACGGCAGCACGGTGGCTTAGTGGTTAGCACTGTTGCCTCACAGCAAGAAGGTCATGGGTTAATTTCCTGTCTGTGGCCTTTCTGCGTGAAGTTTGAATGTTCTCCCCGTGTTTCCGTGGGTTTCCTCCAGGTGCTCCAGCTTCCTCCCACATCCAAAGACATGCAGGTTAGGTGGATTGGAAACATTGTCTGTTGGTGTGAATGTGTTTGTCTATATGTGGCCCTGTGACTGACTGGCGTCCTGTCCTGGGTGAACCCCGCCTCACACTCTGACTGCTGGGATGGGCTCCAGCCCCCCTGCAACCCTTAATTGGATAAGCAGTTGAAGATGAGTGTGTGAGTGTGTGTTATTGATAACAAAGTGTAATTTGTTTATCAATAACACACTTTTATGTTGCAGGACCTCCCAAACTAGTTTAAAAACAAAATTAAATCTGAAATGGGAGACTGAGTTTACATTTCTCAGTTTTTCCCACACGATTTCTCCACTGTGAAATGGGTCATTTTTAATAACTGGTTAATCAGTAATTTCATAAAATGTTGAAAATATTGATCAGTGGTTTTATTGTAGTAGTGGTCAAATAATTTAACAATTGATGAATCGTTACAGCTTTTATGTGAAATAGCCTCTCTTGTTTTCTCTCTCTCTCTCTCTCTCTCAGTGGACACACGGACCAGTGGACGTTGGGATTTTTTTTTTTCCCCCCTTTCGGCTGTTGTGGATTAAGATTTTTCCGCCATTGTTTGGAGTTTGAGGACATCCCGGTGCCTTGGACTGAACACCACAGTGTGTTACCATAAAGACTGCTGATGCATCGTTTAAGGACTTGTGCGGCGCGTCTGTGTTCAATCACCGCCTCCCAGGCGGCTCAGACTGTCAGCCAGCAGCGACTAACCACAATTATTCCTGCCAGTGGTGCAAGGACGTTTCCGCCAATCAGGTGCTACACAGTACCGGTGGCTTCAGAACCGTTCCTGAACGGGACAAGCTCAAACTATGTTGAAGAAATGTACTATGCATGGCTAGAGAACCCCAAGAGTGTTCACAAGGTAAGGAGCACTGCTGCCCCCTGCTGATATGGAAGACCAGCGTACAGGGGATTCACATAACGCTATATAAGAATATTATCAGCTTTTGTTCATGTTCACTTGTCCAAGCGTGCAGATTTGCTACTTTCTTCTGATTGACATCACATTAAATTTATTTGGGCTCCATAGAGCTGTTGACTAAAGGAGGGCATGAGAACAGAAATGATTTTAAATGTCATCTATTATTTTCCACTTCAGATACCCAAACTGTCATATGGTTTTGTTTCCATGGTTGAAACAAGGGGGGTGGGGGGCTAACTTACTGCCTGGTGACTGCTAACTCTTAATCGAGATTGCAGCTTAATTAGAAGCAAATGTTTTTGAAAGTTTATCTAAAATGTGAGAATACTGGTTCACTGGAGTTGTAGAGAATATTTTACAAATAATGAGTGTTTATGAGTGCAATGGTAATAATATTTCATGAGATGAAAGATGGAGTATTTGTCTTTCACCTCATAGAATATTTTTACCATTGCACAAATAAAAAAAAATTCATTTGTATAATGCCAGAAATAAATCCTTGACATCACACTCACTCATCACTCATCTTCAACCGCTTTTCCGGGTTCAGGTCATGGGGGCAACAGCTCCAGCAGGGGACCCCAGACTTCCCTTTCCCGTGCCACATTGACTACCACTGACTGTCGGATCCTAAGGCGTTCCCAGGCCAGTGTGGGGATATAATCTCTCCACCTAGTCCTGGATCTTCCCTGGGGTCTCCTTCCAAATGGTCGTGCCTGGAACACCTCCTGAGGGAGGCATCCTTACTAGATGCTCGAACCACCTCAGCTGACTCCTTTCAATGCGAAGGAACAGCGACTCTACTCTGAGCTCCCCACAGATGACAAAACGTCTCACCCTGTCTCTAAGGGAGACACCAGCCACCCTCCTAAGGAAGCCCATTTAGGCCGCTTGTCCTCGCAGTCGAATTCTTTCGGACCCAACCCTCATGACCACAGGTGAGAGTAGGAACGAAGATTGACCAGTAGATCGAGAGCTTCGCCTTTCGTCTCAGCTCCCTTTTTGTGACAGTACAGTACAGCGAATGCAGCACCGCCCCTGCTGCGCCGATTCTTCGGGCAATCTCGTGCTCCATCATCCCCTCACTTGTGAACAAGACCCAAGGTCTTGGGGCAAGGCCGTATTCCCTACCCAGAGTAGGCAGTCCATTGGTTTCCTGCTGAGGCCCATGGCCTCAGATTTAGAGGTGCTGATCCTCATCCCAGCCACTTCACACTCGGCTGCGAACTGATCCAGAGAGTGTTGGAGGTCACTGGACAATGAAGCCAACAGGACCCCATCATCTGCAAAAAGCAGTGATGAGACCCTGAGCCCACGAAACCGGAAATCCTCCTCCCCCTGACTACGCCTCGATATCCTGTCCGTGAATATCACAAACAGGATTGGTGACAAGGTGGAGGCCAACCTCCTCCACTGAAAATGAGTCTGACTTACTGCCGAGCACACGAACAGAGCTCTTGCTTTGCGAGTAGAGAGATTGGATGGCCCTGAGACGGGATCCTCTCGCTCCATACTCCCGCAGCACCTCCCACAGTGTCTCCCAGGGTACCCGGTCATACGCCTTCTCCAAGTCCACAAAACACATGTAGACTGGATGGGCATACTCCCAGGCACCCCCCAAGAACAGGTCAGTTGTTCCACGACCAGGATGGAGCCTGCATTGTTCCCCTTTAATCAGCAGTTCGGCTATCGGCTGAACCCTACTTTCCAGCACCCTGGAGTAGACTTTACCAGGGAGGCTGAGTAGTGTGATGCCCCTGTAGTTGGCACACACTCTCTGGTCCCCCTTTTTAAATATGGGGACCACCACCCCAGTTTGCCACTCCTTAGGCACTGTCCCAGACCTCAATGCAATGCTGAAGAGATGTCTCATCCAAGACAGTCCCTCCACACCCAGAGCCTTCAGCATTTCTGGACGGATCTCATCAACCCCCGGGGCCTTGCCACTGTGGAGTTGTTTGACTACCTCAGTGACTTCCACCAGGCAGGGAAATTGATTAAAATTCTCCATCAGCTTCCAGCTCTGCCTCTACTGTAGAGGGCGCTCCGGTCTGATGCAGGAGTTCCACAAAATGTTCCTTCCAGTGCCAGATTACATCCTCAGTTGAGGTCAACAGAGTCCCACCTTTACTGTAGACAGCTTGGATGGTTCCCCGTTTTCCCCTTCTGAGGTGCCTCACGGTCCGCCAGAAGCACCTTGGTGCCGACCGAAAATCCTTCTCCGTGGTTGCTCCAAACTCCTCCCGCACCCGCTGCTTTGCCTCCCCCACAGCAGAGGCTGCTGCCCTTTGGGCCTGTTGGTACCTTGCAACTTCCTCTGGAGTCTTCTGAGATAACATATCCCAGAAGGACTCCTTCAGTTGGATGGCTTCCCTGACCACCGGTGTCCACTGCGGTGTTCGAGGGTTGCTGCCCCTTGAGACAGCTAAGACCTTCAGGCCACAGCTCCCCACTGCAGCTTCAGCAATGGAAGCTTTGAACATTGCCCATTCTGGTTCAATGCCCCCAACCTCCACAGGGATGCTAGAGAAGCTCTGCTGGAGGTGTGAGTTGAAGACCTGTCGGACAGTGGGCTCCTCCAGACGTTCCCAGTTCACCCGCACTATCCGTTTGGGCTTACCATGTTTGTCCAAAGTCCTCCCCTACTCTTTGATCCAATTCACCAGCAGATGATCAGTTGACAGTTCTGCCCCTCTCTTCACCCGAGTGTCCAGAACATGCAGCCTCAAATCAATATGATACAATCACAAATTTGATCATCGATCTTTGGCCTGCGGTGCTCTGGTACTACAACCCCTGGCGAAAATTATGGAATCACCGGCCTCGGAGGATGTTCATTCAGATGTTTAATTTTGTAGAAAAAAAGCAGATCAGACATGACACACAACTAAAGTCATTTCAAATGGCAACTTTCTGGCTTTAAGAAACACTGTAAGAAATCAGGAAAAAAAATTGTGGCAGTCAGTAACGGTTACTTTTTTTAGACCAAGCAGAGGGAAAAAATATGGAATCACTCAATTCTGAGGAATAAATTCTGGAATCACCCTGTAAATTTTCATCCCCAAAACTAACACCTGCATCAAATCAGATCTGTGCGTTAGTCTGCATCTAAAAAGGAGTAATCACACCTTGGAGAGCTGTTGCACCAAGTGGACTGACATGAATCATGGCTCCAACATGAGAGATGTCAGTTGAAACAAAGGAGAGGATTATCAAACTCTTAAAAGAGGGTAAATCATCACGCAATGTTGCAAACGATGTTGGTTATTCACAGTCAGCTGTGTCTAAACTCTGGACCAAATACAAACATGGGAAGGTTGTTAAAGGCAAACATACTGGTAGACCAAGGAAGACATCAAAGCGTCAAGACAGAAAACTTAAAGCAATATGTCTCAAAAATTGAAAATGCACAACAAAACAAATGAGGAACGAATGGGAGGAAACTGGAGTCAACGTCTGTGACCGAACTGTAAGAAACTGCCTAAAGGAAATGGGATTTACATACAGAAAAGCTAAACGAAAGCCATCATTAACACCTAAACAGAAAAAAACAATGTTACAATGGGCTAAGGAAAAGCAATCGTGGACTGTGGATGACTGGATGAAAGTCATATTCAGTGATAAATCGCGAATCTGCATTGGGCAAGGTGGTGATGCTGGAACTTTTGTTTGGTGCTGTTCCAATGAGATTTATAAAGATGACTGCCTGAAGAGAACATGTAAATTTCCACAGTCATTGATGATATGGGGCTGCATGTCAGGTAAAGGCACTGGGGAGATGGCTGTCATTACATCATCAATAAATGCACAAGTTTACGTTGATATTTTGGACACTTTTCTTATCCCATCAATTGAAAGGATGTTTGGGGATGATGAAATCATTTTTCAAGATGATAATGCATCTTGCCATAGAGCAAAAACTGTGAAAACATTCCTTGCAAAAAGACACATAGGGTCAATGTCATGGCCTGCAAATAGTCCGGATCTTAATCCAATTGAAAATCTTTGGTGGAAGTTGAAGAAAATGGTCCATGACAAGGCTCCAACCTGCAAAGCTGATCTGGCAACAGCAATCAGAGAAAGCTGGAGCCAGATTGATGAAGAGTACTGTTTGTCACTCATTAAGTCCATGCTTCAGAGACTGCAAGCTGTTATAAAAGCCAGAGGTGGTGCAACAAAATACTAGTGATGTGTTGGAGCGTTCTTTTGTTTTTCATGATTTCATAATTTTTTCCTCAGAATTGAGTGATTCCATTTTTTTTTTCTCTGCTTGGTCTAAAGTAACCGTTACTGACTGCCACAATTTTTTTTCCTGATTTCTTATAGTGTTTCTTAAAGCCAGAAAGTTGCCATTTGAAATGACTTTAGTTTTGTGTCATGTCTGTGATCTGCTTTTTTTCCACAAAATTAAACAACTGAATGAACATCTTCCGAGGCCGGTGATTCCATAATTTTTGCCAGGGGTTGTATGTACACTTATGAGCATCCTTATGTTTGCAAATGGTGTTCGTTATGGACAGTCCAGGGCTAGCACAGAAGTCCCATAACAAACGACCATTCGGGTTTAGATCAGGGAGGCCGTTCGTCCGAATCACACCTCTCCAGGTGTCTGTGTCATTGCCCACGTGTGCATTGAAGTCCCCCAACAGAACAATGGAGTCCCCCACCGGAGCCCCATACAGGACTCCAGTCAGGGACACCAAGAAGGCCAAATAGTCCAAAATTCTATTTGGTACATACGCAAAAACAGTCAGAGTTCCCCCCCTGCCACCCGAATTTATAAACAAGAGGAAAGGGACTTGTGCTCTTCCCAGTCTTACGGTGTCCCCCAAAGCTTGGTAGCAATACCGGGGTGCCCTGTCTCACCCAGGTGTCATCTGACTGAGCCTGGGGCATCACCGTGCAATGGTACAAAACATATGGAACTAAATTTGCGTGGTAAATGGAGCGCAATGGCAAATGGGACGGATGATCAATATTACATCACATACAAACCACCAATTAAATGACAGGGAGCTATTTAGGCATTATATAAACAACATTAATATGTTGAAAACTGTGGACTACCCCCTCAATTTTAGGGGAGAGTTCTGACCCAAGTGGAGGAGTTTAAGTATCTCAGGGTCTTGTTCACGGGTGGGGCTAAGTTGGAGAGTAGGGCTGCAGTCATCGATTATTTTAGTAATCGAGTATTCTGTCGATTATTCTTGTGATTAATCGAGTAATCGGATAAAAAGTACTTTTGCGTTTTAAAACATTAACAGTCCAGGGCTCTCCCTAAGTAATGGCACAGTGTCACAGAGTATGTCAAATATAGTGTATCCCTTTCTGTGTTCCTGGGTAAGTATTTTTTTTTCACATCTTTACAAGTTTTGGATCTTTCCTGGTGTCAGGAGCTCAGCCAAAGTCTTAACATTTTGCTGAAATGGCGATGGGTTGTGGCTTTCTGTTTTTTGTTTGCCCCAACTTGTAAAATTTAACCATTTTTATTGATTGATTTCTTAAGGTGGTGGACTGGGTCCCTGCATGAATTTCTTTTTAACACTCTCTCTGGGAGTCAGCCAGTGCATTTCATTTTCAGCTGGAGGTTGAACATGCAGCCTCGCAGTCACTGTCTTTTATTATTATTATTTTATTTTATTTGAGTTCCCGTGTTTGTGAAGCACTATGTGTTGCCCAAAAAAGTGAAAATAAAAAAGTGAAACACTCATTGCGAGTCTAAGCAAAACACAGAAGAAAGAATAGACTTCTTCCAGAGACTGTGGCTGGGATGGAGCTGTGTGAGGGCAGTGCTGAGCCGCTCACACCGGGCAGAGAGGCAGCAGCCGGCCGCCACCGCGTGTAGAGCAGCCAGCAGATGAAACTGTGTTGTTTTTTTTGTTTTTTTTTTAAGAAAACAAACACACTGCTTTGCTTTAAATGCACAGTAAGCTATTTCAGATGATCAGCGTGGATCGTCTTTTTCCTAAAAGGCTTTATTTCACTCTGTCGCATTGGAAAGCTGTAGCTTTTGTGCTAATTTGATTAGCGCTTGCTCTTGTCTTCTTCTGTTTGTTTTTCTGGGACATTACAGTGCCACACACAGGCCTGGCATATGTACTACAATGTTAAACGAAGCTTCGAAGCACAGAATTTGCCTCGAACATTTTTTGTAATCGAATTATTCGAATTACTCGACTAATCGTTTCAGCCCTGTTGGAGAGCGATTATCGATAGACAGAATGGGGAAGGCGGGTGTCTGATTTTACAGATGCTGTACCCGACCATCGTGGTGAAGGAGGAGCTCAACCTGAAGGCGAGATTCTCACATTACCCCTTGATTTATGCTCCTGTCCTCACCTATGGTCATGAACTTTGGGTAATGACTGAAAGACCAACAGGGTTGCATTAGAGGTTTTGGCCACTGAGTACTAGGACACACTAGGTGCTGAAAATATGAGCCTCAAGGCCCAGCACCGAGTCCCAGCACCTCAAGGCAGCAAAGCTGCCTCGCCTGAGCACTGAATTCAATTCATACAGCTGCTAATTTCAGGAGCTAGTCAAGTATGCTAAGAAAGGTGACAAATGATGCCAAGAAAGGAAAGTGTGTCTAAGATTATGTAGTATTATATTTAAAAAGGGCAGCGTAAACAAAAGTAAATCCATGGTTCTGTAGGGGTGCAGGTGTGTTGAAATGGAACCAGTGTTGGGTCTAGTTTTTGTTTTTGCACCTTCAAAAATGGCCGGAAATTTGTTAAAGTGAATCAGAAATAAAATAAATTGTTTGATAAATGTAGTGTTTGCTGCTGTGTTGAAAAATCTACACACAGTATCTTTAATCTGAGGGGCAGAGAGCTAGGTCAGAGGCTCAGACTAAATGTAGACCTTTTTTTTTTTGTTAAATGATTGTCATTCGTGTCAGATGAATTTACTCTGCAGCACTTTCATTATTTTTGTTTACCTATTTTTTTGACTAGTCGCATGACGTGTAATGTAGTGTAAGAGTTAGAGAACTTGGGCATGAATATGGCAGTGTGGGCTGAGAACTCTGGAACTGGTACGCAGAGTGGCTAGAAGAGTGAAGGAGGACCACCTCAGAACAGGCATTGACATTAAGCTTTTTAGTGTACTTGTCCATAGGACTAGTAACCCTGGCAGTTTACTTGTCCTATAGGAAAAACTGGTTGTCCAGACAACCTGTGACTGAGATTCAAATTAAATATTTATTACATTTACTTTGCTCTGTCTTGTCACTTAATAAAAACCTGTCATACTTCTTTTGTTTGTAAGTACTTTAACTTTAATATTCCAACATAAGAATTGCAGCTGAAATAGAAAAATCATTACATTTCAACATTTTCTGGGACTGAGATTCAAATTAAATATTTATTACATTTACTTTGCTCTGTCTTGTCACTTAATAAAAACCTGTCATACTTCTTTTGTTTGTAAGTACTTTAACTTTAATATTCCAACATAAGAATTGCAGCTGAAATAGAAAAATCATTACATTTCAACATTTTCTGGGACTGAGATTCAGATTAAATATTTATCACATCTACTTTGCTGTGACATATTACTTCATGAAAAAGTTAATACTGTCACTCTCCTGTGTTGGTGGTAACATTCAGTTTCCAAAAAATAAATTTTATTACATATTGCATGCATAGCCTCTTGCCGTTTAATCCGTTAACCAAGACATAGCTCATTATGTTTCTCTCCTGCGAAGTTCATCAGTGGGGAAAAAAATTAAATAATTGGTAAATGCCAGTATGCATCTGCTTCTCTCCTGTGTGTTTTCTAAATTCATCACTGTTCAATGCATGATCATTTTCCAGTATGTATTTTATAAAGCAAATCAAATTATTTTATTTCAACATTTAAAAATGACTTACTGGTCCGCAATTGAAGGAAAATCCCCACAGACATGGCAGTATATTGTGTTGTCCTCTTCCTTGTGCCCTAGCTACAGATAATCCTGTGTCCAGCTACTCACAAACTTCCTCTCTCTTCTTTTCTCTTCATTCCTCTTCTTTGAAGCTTCTACACTTGCAGGGCTTGATGTTTTGTGTTTGACTGGTGCTTTCCCTGGTATCTGGCCCGGTTTCGGAGGTTTTAGAAAAGACATTCTGTTCAATATATTCTTCAAAAGGCGTGTTAATCTATGCGATGTTCATTATCTAATGTTTCCCGTCACAGCATCGCGCAAGAAGAAGCTACGAACTAGAGGGTGACACGGGAGTAGATTTTCACTCCTGTCCCATCTCACTCCCACAGAAAAATTCCTGTCCCATCCCAATCCCGGGCCAGATAAATAAATAAAAAAAAACCATTCCCGTCCCACTCCTGGTAAAATGACTCCCACTCCTGTACTGCTCCCATTTTTTTCCTTCTTTTAGTTTTTAGGCTTTAGTGTTCTGCAGTTTTATTTCAGACGATGTGGCAACAGAAACAGTTATGCCTTAATCCAAAAAAAAAAAAAAAAAAAAAACTTCACTAAAAGACACAAAACATAAATAATGCATGGCCTGTGGTCAGTGGTGGGCACTCTTCCGATAATCCGATAACAGATAATTATCGAAGATAATGTTTTCATTATCAGATTATGTTTTTAGATCGGACCAATTATCTTCCGATTAATTTTTGTCCGATAACTTTTAAACCGATAAACAAAGCCGAACAGTGACAAGCATTTTTAAAATTTAAAATCAGTTCAGCACCCACCTGTTAAAAGTTTTTTTAACAGACGCAGTTATACCCTCTGCTAACAGAAGAAAACTGCTTGTATAAAAAGGATCTCAATCCTCTGCAGACAAAGGAGAAACGGCCCAAAAAAAAACCATTTCCTTTAACACCATACCGATATGCTGGCAATATCACCTAAGTCATCCAGAGGCATACATTTTTAAATTTTAACCAAACTAATTTTGGACAAGTTATTTAAAATTACTGTCATGTCTGAAGGTTTATAAAGTGAAAATATCAGATATACGTTTTAGTTTTAAAGTAATGTGCTAATTTTTAAGGTTTTGTGAGCACATGCTATGCCCCGCAGTGCATTATGGGTACGATGATGTAATCTCAGTACGTCACGACAGGACAAATGCATTTCAGACACTCTGTCCAGGCTCCACAGACAACAGCATTAAACTCTACTGCCTAAAACTCTCTTGAATATATTCTCTGCGTTTATAGACGTTGGTTTTATATTTGCATTTGTTAAATTCCATGCATTTTAAATGTAGCAGACAGGGATTGTCTGGAATTTTGTTTTCAAGGCCTCTACTGCCATCTACTGGCCAGTAGTGTTCATGACAGTATTTGCCCTAAGTACTAAGCATCTGGGAACCAGTAGATGGCAGTGTTGTATTTATTTTGACCCCGGTTATATCAGATGATTGTCAAATCAACTTTTTGGCTTTGCAAATGGCTTTGTTTTTTTTACAAATGAAGTTTAAAAACAAAACAACAGCAAAATAATAATAATATTACAAGACAGCTCTGCAGTGTTTGCACAGGCACAGTGCAAGCGTTTGGATGCTTGTAGCTTTTCAGCACAATAATATCAAACAGGTTTGATTCTCATTCGACCATACGATTGGCGATCAGGATGTGGTCTTCAGATGTTGACCGCAGCTTGATACTACAATTACACTACACGATGCAGGATGCACGATTAACCTGAAACTCGGTCCAAAAAATTCCTGCATGAAAAATCATCTCGCACAGTGTAAAGCACGTTTTACAACATCATCATCGTGCGCACATTCTCTCCACATGCAAAACATTTTGCGATGACACTTGCAGGGCTCCGTAAAAATGCCTGTTTTTACAAATAAAAAAATGGAATATTTTACAAAAGCACATTTATCTTTAAACACTAACACACAACAGACGTCACATTAACGTGTTGGTTTACATAATGAATGACTGAACCAATCAGTGTTTTAGCAGAGACACTTTTACCCAGAATCCTTTGCGATCTGTCTGTTTGTTACAAAACCTCAGAATTGGTGCATTATTCAACATTAAAAGATATGTTATATTTTAACTTTGTACAAATGACAGAATTGACATTAATGGAGTTATTCTATCAGTATTAATGCTATTTATAAATCAAAACCATAACTCAGCATGACTTTATTTTTCAAGACCTCCGCCTGACCGGAGCATTGTAATTGATAGAGAGTTGGCCTTATGGCAGCTCTCGGGGTGCCTCTGTGCTGAGAGTGCTGTAGTAAACAAGAGCTTCCAGCAGGGGCAGAATGTTGAAAGAAAAAAGTGTGGTCTCATTGTTTGGGTCTGTTGTTACTTTTAATATTATTAGAAGCTATTAAGTTTGTTTTACTAGTAGTTGATGTGCCAGAGATAATGTTGGAATTTATGTTATCGGTTATCTGTAACTTCCGATACATTTTTGGGTGGTTTATTGTTTTATCTTTATCGAAGTTAACTTTTCAGTTATCTGTTATCGAAGTTAATTTTTAGGTTATCTGTGCCCACCACTGCCTGTGGTCTTATAGTTTTTCAAATGTGGTCATGATGGACACGTAATGATCCTGACATTTACTTTGTCTTCTATTTCTGTAACTGCAGACTGTATGAAACATATTTCATGTTTTGTGAGGTCAGCTTTATTTTTATTTATTTTTTGTTAATATATATCCATTCCTACATTTGAGGCCTGCAGCATTTTCCAAGAAAAAAAGGTTGGAACAGGGCAGTTTATTGTTAATGGAAGAATTACTTCATAATATTTACAGCCAGTTTTCTTGGGAAATGTCAGAGGATGAATACATGAACATTTGCAACTCACTGAATATTTCTTAGACTTTATTTACATCAATCATTCAGAAATACAAACAGTGTGATACTTTATGGTAATGAATTTTAATCCGCCCCAATCACGTGATAAATAGCAAAGTTGACTCCCATCCCGTGGGAATCCCATGGGAATCCCGTGACCCGTGGGATTCCCGAAAAAATGTCAGCCTCTGCTACGAACACACACTCCATACAGTTGTCTCTCGCACACATTATCATGTTTTCCGATTCTCCACTGCGTGGAGAGTTGCGGGAAAAACCGAAGCCGCTTTCTCGCGAGGTGCAAGACAAGATGTAATGTAAATAAGAAAACAAAAAGGCGCCAGTCGGGTATTTTGGTTCCGAGCGATGAAAATAAAGAATTTGAACGTTTTAAACCAAAAAAAAGCCACTTGTATGGTCGGACAACGATTTAGAGCATATTGCTTGTCCTATCACATTTTACACTTGTCCCGGACAACCCAGGCAAACATGAAGCTTATTATCTGGGCCGTCGTTAAACCGCGTCTTTGCCAGGAAAGAAAGTGAACTCGTCCATTTCTACCAAGAGCAGTCAAATATGGAACCAGAGTTCTTCCAGAGGCTTATTGACAGTCACTAAAAGCATTTGGTCAGATGTCCTCCTGGACAGTCAGCCAAAGGGTGAACCAGAGGTTCAAAACCTAACCAAAAACAAACCCAAAAGGACCGTGATAATCCTTTGAGGCCTCTGCCATATTTAGTTTCCTGTGGGGGATCTTGGTGGCTACTTAATGTTGAGGTTTAATCCGGTGGTGAAGGACAGTCAGGCTAATAATAGCAGGTAGCTGCTCAGTCACATGACACCTGCTTTACTTTCCACACGGAGCTGACATCACAGAACAAACCGGAGGCCACGATACTTTACTGTCTTTTTTTTTTTTAATCCTGTCATATTTTCCAAACCTGACTAGGGCTGCAGCTATCACATATTTTTGGAATCGAGTATTCTATCGATTATTTTGTAATCGGATAAAGAAGTACTTTTGTATTTTTAAACAATATCAGTAGTGGCAGGGCTCTCCCTAAGCAATGGCACAATGTCGCTGTCATCCTGCAGATTTTTAAGTTTAGGATGTTTCCTGTCTCTTTGTTTTCCCAGGTAATTATTTATTTTTTCTTTTTTTGTAATTTTTTTATTTTTAAGTTTTCAAATATATGAAAATAGAGGGGGGAAAAAAACCACAATAAAAAAACAATGGGAAAGAGTGCTGTTACATTTGGTCAGAAAATGAATAATCAGTATTCATTGATAAAAATATTGTTCAAATAAAGTCCGATCTTGTATATTTCACATATTCTGTCCACTTTGTCCATGTTTTGTAAAAAGAGTCTCTTTGGTTCCGAATGATGGAGGATAGTTTTTCCATCTCGTAGATATCGTGGACTATTTCTGTCCATTCTTCCACCGAGGGAGGGTCTGCCTTCAACCATTTTCTTGTGATGGCTTTTTTACTTGCTATTAATAGGATTGCCAATAATTTTGTTTCGTCCCTTCTCCAATTCTGAACATTTACATCTCTCAAATATAAGCATTCAAATGTAAACGACACTTTAGAGCCAAAAACATAACTTACAGATTGCAAATCTGTGACCAGTATGATTTGAGAATACTGCAATCCCAAAAAATGTGATAGTGGTTGGCCCCAGATGAGCCACAGAGCCTCCAACATGAATCCCCACTCCCTCTGTGTCTTTTTTGAACAGGTGTGGTAAAGAACCTCATAATACTCTTCCATCCAAACTCTCACCATGTATTAGATCCTGTAGTCTTCCACTGAAGATGACAAATCTTTTCCTAACTTTCAGTTGAAATATTCAGATTGCCCTCAATTTGCCATTTTTTCTGAATGTACTCTGTGTTACCTTCTTTACTTAACTGAATTGCTTTATACAAATTAGATATTATATTGTTCATAGAAATTGATTTTGTTAGAGTTAAAAAGGTGTGTATAAATCCTAATTCACTGTTTTCCCATAAGACTTTGATGTTTTGATCGAAATGATGTCGGATTTGTAAACATCTATAGAAGTCATCTTGACGAAGACCATTTTTTTCCTTCAGTTTTTCAAAGCTCATGAACACCCCCTTGTGGATGAAAGAGTAGTACGAAGTTAGACCCTTTGAGATCCAAGTTTTAAAACTGTTATCTTGAGTATTTGGCAAAAAGTCTGAATCATATGCTATCCATCTTAATATCCCAGAGTTTTTCTGCAGTTTACAAATTTTTAGTACCCCATCCCAACATTTCAGCATAGATTCGTACATAAAATCTTTTCTTAATTTTTTATCTGACAATATTGCCATAATTAGTATTTTTTCTGTTTCTACCCTTCCAGCTGGCTGAGTAGGTTGGGGAACCTAAACATATCAGAGGTCTGAGTTGGGCCGCTTAGTAATATTCTTGAAGGCAAGGTAGCTCGAGTCCACCTTTCTCCATCAACTGTAGTGTTTTATATTTAACTCTAGCTTTTTTGTTTTGCCAAATATATTTACCCAACATTCTATCCCATTCATCAAAATATTTCTGTGATATCCAGACTGGTAAACAATGAAATAAATACAGTAATCGTGGAAGGATGTTCATTCTGATTGATTCCACACGAGAGTGCAAGCCCAAAAAGGGGACTGTGCTCCACCTCTGTAAATCTGTTTTAATTTTTGAGATTAATGGACCATAATTTGCATCAAAAAGTTTATCACAATCTTCTATTAAAACAACTCCCAAATATTTGATGTTATTTGAGTCCCATTTTCATTTATGTGTTTTTTATACTTAGTGGTGGCTTATAGTTTAGTTTTAACACTTGAGTTTTATTTATGTTGATTTTATATCCAGAGAGAGATATTTATCCAACGCCTGCATTAGTTTGGGTAGAGATTAAGAGGGCTCAGTCAAAAATATCAGTATGTCGTCCGCAAAAAGGGCTAGTTTTTGTTCACCTGAGTCAAGGTTTACTCCTTTGATTTCTGTAGTCTGTCTTATAACTTGGCTCAAAGGCTCAATGAATAGAGCTACTAAAAGTGTGGAGGCTCCACACCCTTGACGAGTGCCTCTCTCCAAGGTAAAAGTTTTGGTCAAATCCCCGTTAATTTTTATTCTGGCAATTGGTTTGTTGTATAACGCAGCAAAAGTGTCAATAATATTATGATGGAAGCCTAATTTAGCCATTATTTTATATAGAAATTCCCATCGTACCGAATCAAATGTTTTTTCAGCATCTAAACTATCATGAGTGTTTCCAAATTACATTTTTTGACATGTTTCATAACTAATAATGTTTTTCGAATATTGTCCTACGTCTCTCTGTCTAATGAAACCCGTCTGGTCTTTGTTTATAAGGTCTGGTAGAATTGTCTGTAATCTTTTGCATAAAATAGAGGTAAAAAGTTTGTACTCTATGTTGAGCACACTTACAGGGTGATAGTTTTCACATTGCATTTTGTCTTTTTCTTTTGGGATTATGGAAATGATGGCTTCTTTCCAAGAAGGTGGTATACTTTTCTTGTCAATAATCCAATTGAACATTTTCACCAATGTTAAAGCCCCGTTTACACATAGACGGTAAACTCTCCCGGAAGCGTCCTGGCAGAGATTTTGCCCCCTCCGGGCCGTTTTAGGGATCAAACGCCGTAGGTAATGCCGGCGCACGGGGGCGTGGTTTGGTTCCGGCTTCACCGGGAATCGTCGAAAAAATTATTCAACATGTCGAATAATTCCGGGAGCGCTCCCAGGACAACGCGAACAACTGCGTTTGATACTTCTTAATCGCCGTGTCATCCCGCCCCTTCCTGTAGTGCCGCAGTTTACACCGCCGTAATTGGCGGCCGGCGTTGTATCCCAACCAACGGCGTGTAAAACGGCGATAGAGCCCACATCGGCTTCCTCAAAGGCGTTTTAACTGGCGACAGAGGCAGACAAAATGGCGGCGCTAGCGGACAGTACGCTGTTCTAAACGCTACCTCCCGGTTAACGGCGTTCCAAACGGCCGATAGGCGGCAGTCAGTATAAAAACGCTAGCGCACTGCATGCAGGTCTCTCACTCGCGGCCAGCTCCAGATATTTTTGCAGAGAAGCTCCAGTATACCTCCTAAAATAAAATTGGCAGCGGCAAGGACTTACCAAGAGGTCTAGTTCAAAAGCAGAGGGTAGCCCTGTGGTGGAAACGAGCAACACGTTGAGGAGGGGAAAAGGAGAGAAAAGAAAAGGCTGAGAGATGAGCTCCCTGTCACTCCCTCCCCCTGCACTGACAGCTTTTTCAGCCTATTATACTCTGGGGGCCGTGCCTATAAGCAAAAGTTCCTGGAGTAAAGCAGGATTTGCCTGGATAAATCCAGCGGTACACAGGGCATTATCAGAATCAATCAATCAATCAATTTTTTTTATTAAATACTGCCTAAGGGAAGCATATATAAAGTGAATAAAATTGGTCCTAGCACAGAACCTTGTGGAACTCCATAATTAACTTTAGTCTGTGAAGAAGATTCCCCATTTACATGAACAAATTGTAATCTATTAGACAAATATGATTCAAACCACCGCAGCGCAGTGCCTTTAATACCTATGGCATGCTCTAATCTCTGTAATAAAATTTTATGGTCAACAGTATCAAAAGCAGCACTGAGGTCTAACAGAACAAGCACAGAGATGAGTCCACTGTCCGAGGCCATAAGAAGATCATTTGTAACCTTCACTAATGCTGTTTCTGTACTATGATGAATTCTAAAACCTGACTGAAACTCTTCAAATAGACCATTCCTCTGCAGATGATCAGTTAGCTGTTTTACAACTACCCTTTCAAGAATTTTTGAGAGAAAAGGAAGGTTGGAGATTGGCCTATAATTAGCTAAGATAGCTGGGTCAAGTGATGGCTTTTTAAGTAATGGTTTAATTACTGCCACCTTAAAAGCCTGTGGTACATAGCCAACTAACAAAGATAGATTGATCATATTTAAGATCGAAGCATTAAATAATGGTAGGGCTTCCTTGAGCAGCCTGGTAGGAATGGGGTCTAATAAACATGTTGATGGTTTGGATGAAGTAACTAATGAAAATAACTCAGACAGAACAATCGGAGAGAAAGAGTCTAACCAAATACCGGCATCACTGAAAGCAGCCAAAGATAACGATACGTCTTTGGGATGGTTATGAGTAATTTTTTCTCTAATAGTTAAAATTTTGTTAGCAAAGAAAGTCGTGAAGTCATTACTAGTTAAAGTTAATGGAATACTCAGCTCAATAGAGCTCTGACTCTTTGTCAGCCTGGCTACAGTGCTGAAAAGAAACCTGGGGTTGTTCTTATTTTCTTCAATTAGTGATGAGTAGAAAGATGTCCTAGCTTTACGGAGGGCTTTTTTTATAGAGCAACAGACTCTTTTTCCAGGCTAAGTGAAGATCTTCTAAATTAGTGAGACGCCATTTCCTCTCCAACTTACGGGTTATCTGTTTTAAGCTACGAGTTTGTGAGTTATACCACGGAGTCAGGCACTTCTGATTTAAAGCTCTCTTTTTCAGAGGAGCTACAGCATCCAAAGTTGTCTTCAATGAGGATGTAAAACTATTGACGAGATACTCTATCTCCCTTACAGAGTTTAGGTAGCTACTCTGCACTGTGTTGTTATATGGCATTA
Source organism: Thalassophryne amazonica (assembly GCF_902500255.1). Lineage (NCBI taxonomy): Eukaryota > Metazoa > Chordata > Actinopteri > Batrachoidiformes > Batrachoididae > Thalassophryne > Thalassophryne amazonica. The sequence continues at coordinate 129,620,510 of NC_047107.1, forward strand.
GAGAACATAAAGAAGGAATCATATCCTTAAACCTAGTTACAGCGCTTTCTGAAAGACTTCTAGTGTAATGAAACTTATTCCCTACTGCTGGGTAGTCCATCAGAGTAAATGTAATGTTATTAAGAAATGATCAGACAGAAGGGAGTTTTCAGGGAATACTGTTAAGTCTTCTATTTCCATACCATAAGTCAGAACAAGATCTAAGATATGATTAAAGTGGTGGGTGGACTCATTTACTTTTTGAGCAAAGCCAATAGAGTCTAATAATAGATTAAATGCAGTGTTGAGGCTGTCATTCTCAACATCTGTGTGGATGTTAAAATCGCCCACTATAATTATCTTATCTGAGCTAAGCACTAAGTCAGACAAAAGGTCTGAAAATTCACAGAGAAACTCACAGTAACGACCAGGTGGACGATAGATAATAACAAATAAAACTGGTTCTTGGGACTTCCAATTGGATGGACAAGACTAAGAGACAAGCTTTCAAATGAATTAAGCTCTGTCTGGGTTTTTGATTAATTAATAAGCTGGAATGGAAGATTGCTGCTAATCCTCCGTCCCGGCCCGTGCTACGAGCATTCTGACAGTTAGTGTGACTCGGGGGTGTTGACGTCATTTAAACTAACATATTCCATCCTGCTGTAACCAGGTTTCTGTTAGGCAGAATAAATCAATATGTTGATCAATATTATATCATTACCAACAGGGACTTAGAGAGAGAGACCTAATGTTTAATAGACCACATTTAACTGTTTTAGTCTGTGGTGCAGTTGAAGGTGCTATATTATTTTTCTTTTGAATTTTATGCTTAAATAGATTTTGCTGGTTATATGGTGGTCTGGGAGCAGGCACCGTCTCGACGGGGATGGGGTAATGAGGGGATGGCAGGGGGAGAGAAGCTGCAGAGAGGTGTGTAAGACTACAACTCGGCTTCCTGGTCCCAACCCTGGATAGTCACGGTTTGGAGGATTTAAGAAAATTGGCCAGATTTCTAGAAATGAGAGCTGCTCCATCCAAAGTGGGATGGATGCCGTCTCTCCTAACAAGACCAGGTTTTCGCCAGAAGCTTTGCCAATTATCTATGAAGCCCACCTCATTTTTTGGAACACCACTCAGACAGCCAGCAATTCAGGAGAACATGCGGCTAAACATGTCACTCCCGGTCCGATTGGGGAGGGGCCCAGAGAAAACTACAGAGTCCGACATTGTTTTTGCAAAGTTACACACCGATTTAATGTTAATTTTAGTGACCTCCGATTGGCGTAACCGGGTGTCATTACTGCCGACGTGAATTACAATCTTACCAAATTTACGCTTAGCCTTAGCCAGCAGTTTCAAATTTCCTTCAATGTCGCCTGCTCTGGCCCCCGGAAGACAATTGACTATGGTTGCGGTGTCGCTAACTTCACATTTCTCAAAACAGAGTCGCCAATAACCAGAGGTTGATCCTCGGCGGGTGTGTCGTCGAGTGGGGAAAAAACGGTTAGAAATGTGAACGGGTTGGCGGTGTACACGGGGCTTCTGTTTAGGGCTACGCTTCCTCCTCACAGTCACCCAGTCAGCCTGCTTTCCCGGCTGCTCGGGATCTGCCAGGGGGGAACTAACGGCGGCTAAGCTACCTTGGTCCGCACCGACTACAGGGGCCTGGCTAGCTGTAGAATTTTCCACGGTGCGGAGCCGAGTCTCCAATTCACCCAGCCTGGCCTCCAAAGCTACGAATAAGCTACACTTATTACCAGTACCGTTACTGCTAAAGGAGGCCGAGGAATAACTAAACATTTCACACCCAGAGCAGAAAAGTGCGGGAGAGACAGGAGAAGCCGCCATGCTAAATCGCTAAGAGCTAGTAGCTACGCTAAGCTAGCGGATTCCTAAAAACACGCAAAGTGAATAATGTGTAATAATTTAGAGGTGATTCAGCAGAAGGAGTGCTTAGTTAAGGCACGTAAAGATTACACTGGGAAACAAATCGTAATCTAGATAACTAGATCAATCTAACTGCGCAGATTAAACACTAACCAGATACAGAAAAACACCGCTGTGCTCCGGAACAGGAAGTGATACAATACCGCAGTGAGAGCCAACCACCACCATCATGCGCGTCTTAAACCTGCATTGTAAAGGATAGAACTTCACTTTCCTCGAATTACGGCTTCAAAAGCGTCCATAGTATTGCAGGGGAGACCCCATCAGTGTCATTGTATCAAGATAAGACTGAATTTCCATTTTCAGGGTGTTTTGACTGTCAGTATCTTTCAAGATATTGGAATTTAACTTCCATAGGGTGGATCTATCCTGTTGCTAATATTGACTGTTAAATACACTGGTTCATGATCTGATATGGCACAAGTTCCAATCTCACAAGTCAATACTGCTATGCATACATTCTTGAACATAAAAAAAATCTATTCTTGAATAAACATTGTGAGCTGAGGAATGAGTAGTCGAGCACTCATGTGGTTATTTTCCCCTCCAACTCATTATTCCCACTTCTTTCATAAAATTAACCTTTCTATAATATTTTTAGCATCTGGTCTGCCATTTGAGCTGTCAGTTTTTAGTTGAAAATCACCTCTGCATATGGGAATACCTGACATTTAGTTGTGGTTCAAGTACATGTTTATATATTGACAGTCACTGCCAGGTGGCATGTATACATTTAATAGACTCAGTAATGTTCCCTCCAGTTTACCTATGACCAAATTGGTATCTTCCTTCTTTATCCTTACATTCATAAATATATTCAAAATTCACTGCGTTTGGACAACAAAATTGCTACTCCGCTACGTTTCCCAGAGCTGGGAGAAGAAAAATATACTTTAGAGTATCCCATTTTGTTCAATTGGCATGCTCACAATCATCCAAGTGAGTCTCCTGAAGAAATGCTATCTGGACTTTCTCCCTTTCAATTGTGGTTAATATTTTGATCTCTTAATTGGATTGTGTATCCCATTTATATTTAGTGAAACAAATTTTACAGACCGGGCTGACATCTGAGTGTATTAGCATTAACAAAGTCATTAAACATGGCACTCTTCCCTTCCTGCAAAGAACAACAGTGTAATACAACACAACCAAAAAGAACAGAAATGAACCATGACTCCCTATGTTGGGGTCTGTGCAATAGAACCCTCTTGTGTCCCAGGGGGCGCTCTAAGGCAGTGACCCTGCTGCTGTTAACAGTGCAGGGGATCCTTATGGCTATGACAGTGTTATGTAAACTCCATAGTAGAACCTTCAATATTACAATATTTTACTCACCCAGTCATTTCAAACTTATCATATTTCAATCAAAAGGACATTTTCATTCAAAAGACCTCGCAGTCTTAAACCTTTACTCCGTGCTTGTGCTCGGGGATGTTCTCCGGAATGCGCGTAGCTTCTCCTTGTAACTGGGGTCCCGCTCGGAATCAGGTGCATTCTTCCTCACGCGTCGGTCCACCCGGGTCCAGGTCATCTGTTGGATGCGTTCCACAAGTGATGTTGGTGTCTGTATCAATCAATTCAATCAATCAATTTTTTTATATAGCGCCAAATCACAACAAAACAGTTGCCCCAAGGCGCTTTTATATTGTAAGTCAAGGCCATACAATAATTATGTAAAACCCCAACGGTCAAACGACCCCTGTGAGCAAGCACTTTGGCTACAGTGGGAAGGAAAAACTCCTTTTAACAGGAAAGAACCTCCAGCAGAACCAGGCTCAGGTAGGGGGCAGTCTCTTGCTGGGACTGGTTGGGGCTGAGGGAGAGAACCAGGAAAAAAGGACATGCTGTGGAGGGGAGCAGAGATCGATCACTAATGATTAAATGCAGAGTGGTGCATTACAGAGCAAAAAGAGAAGAAAACAGTGCATCATGGGAACCCCCCAGCAGTCTACGTCTATAGCAGCATAACGAAGGGATGGTTCAGAGGTCACCTGATCCAGCCCTAACTATAAGCTTTAGCAAAAAGGAAAGTTTAAGCCTAATCTTAAAAGTAGAGAGGGTGTCTGTCTCCCTGATCTGAATGGGGAGCGGTGCCACAGGAGAGGAGCCTGAAAGCTGAAGGCTCTGCCTTCCCATTCTACTCTACAAAGAACCCTAGGAAACTACAAGTAAGCCTGCAGTCTGAGAGCGAAGCGCTCTATTGGGTGATATGTACTACGAGGTCCCTAAGATAAGATGGGACCTGATTATTCAAAACCTTATAAGTAAGAAGAAGAATTTAAATTCTATTCTAGAATTAACAGGAAGCCAATGAAGAGAGGCCAATATGGGTGAGATATGCTCTCTCCTTCTAGTCCCTGTCAGTACTCTAGCTGCAGCATTTTGAATTAACTGAAGGCTTTTCAGGGAACTTTAGGACAACCTGATAATAATGAATTACAATATCCAGCCTAGAGGAAATAATGCTGAATTAGGTTTTCAGCATCACTCTGAGACAAGACCTTTCTGATTTTAGAGATATTGCGTAAATGCAAAAAAGCAGTCCTACATCTTGTTTAATATGCGCTTTGAATGACATATCCTGATCAAAAACTGTATCAAGATTTCTCACAGTATTACTTAGAGGTCAGGGTAATGCCATCAGAGTAAGGATCTGGTTAGACACCATGTTCTAAGATTTGTGGGGCCAAGTACACATAACTCAGTTTTATCTGAGTTAAAAGCAGGAAATAGAGGTCATCCATGTCTTTATGTCTGTAAGACAATCCTGCAGTTTAGCTTAATGGTGTGTGTCCTCTGGCTTCATGGATAGATAAAGCTGGGTATACTCTGCGTAACAATGAAAATTTAAGCAATAACGTCTAATAAGTATGGAGCCTTGACTGCGTATCCCTGTTTCACCAATCTCTGCCGCCTCCGCGCCGTGTCATAGGATCATAACTCATCACAGTGTCTCACACGCAGCCTGGCGGGGAAGAGTGTTTTGAAAACCGCAGTCCTTTCTCTTTTAACACTTTCGGATTTCACCGTATTCTCTCCACTTACAAATGGCAGGTGGAAAGTCCTGGGTCCAGGTTACTTGTTTATCTTTCCACTGAAACCTTTCATTTCCCAGTGTGCAAAAGGACAATTATCTCAGTCATCAATGGCAATTAGAAATCATGATATTCAGAACATGGTATGTCGGACTTCTGACACCACCCTGGGAATTTCAACAGGAATTCGACAATTTGAATAACTTCAACCCTCAGACACACAGTTCGTTGTAATTGAGACAGAGACGTGGTTCCCAAATACAAACAAAAATTTATTAATAACAATGAAGTTCTAGTTTAAAAGACAATTTATAAAAAACTCATTTAAAACACCACCAATTATGACCACCTAAGGGCGCCCTTGCATCACGCAGCCCGGCAGCACACGCAGCTGGCAGAGTTTTCCAAATGTCCACATAGCACAAGCCGCCGCAGCAAACAGGGCACATCCACTGGTCCCACGGGACGAAATCTTTCAGCAGAGCACCAGAGCAAAGCAGCAGGGCCTCCTTCCAACAGCTTGGTCCAAAATCCGAACCGTCCGTCACAGCAATCAGCTGTAACTCGACACCACCCCAGAGCGTCAAGAGCACCACAAACTCAGCAGCGCACCACCAACGACAGCCCACACAGAGGTCTCTGTCTTCACGGGAACATGGAAGTGAACACGTCCAAACACCTGCAGTCAGTCTCCAGAAAGAGAAAGGAGCACACACACTCCCTCTTTTATGCAAACACTCCTCTGCCACAACCAGCTGCACTCAATCCACCAGCTGAACATCATTAAGGTCATCCATCCTGCTACAATCCACCCCCACAAATTATATCGTCGCCCGACGATGGAATAGACCCCATTCCTTAACCTTACATACCACCTATATTACATAGGGCCAGAAGGACCCACTTGCACTGCAGACCGTGGAAGATGATGAATTTAGAATGATGACCCGCAGTAACCCTAGTCGTCCGCCGAAGTACAACCTCTTCACTAGGGGGGAGGGAAGACATACTAGACTCCACTGGCAGAGGTGGCACAGCAACCACTGGATCTACTGGTGGACTCAACTGCGGGGCAGGTAAACTCACAACCTCCGCACTCTCCATCTGAGGGGCAACCTGGGTCACCTCTCCCACCCCCCACCTGAGGAGCAGGCGGAGTCACCACTTCCCGCACAACTGAAGTAGACGCAGGGTCCTCGGATCCTGACACCAACCACCCGCCATTACTTCACCACCTGTCCTGTAATTGCTCCACCACAGGTGGAGAAAACTCCACAGGGGGCAGAGAATGGGCCACAACCTCATCAGGGGACCCAAGCCCTACCACTACCTTCAACAATGAGCGATGAACCTGCTTGGCTCTGGTTAAATCATCCTTAGGGGCAATTGTATAAACAGTCCCTTCTCCTTGTGGTGCCCTCAGGACACGATACATCACAGAGGACCACTGGTCCTGGATCTTATGACGGCCCCGTACCCCAAAATCTCGCAACCAGACCAACTGGCCCTCCATCAGGGGAACATCACGGATACGCTGATCATATTCCTTCTTACGCCGCTCTGCAGCGGCCTTCAGCCGATCCCGGGCTCCATCAAAAGCCATCTGCAAGCGGGTCTGGTGCTCCCGGACCCACTCATGAACAAAACCACCCACAGGCTCCCAAACTCGATCCAACAGAAAATCAACCGGAAGCCTTGGCTCCTGACCAAACATCAACAAAAAAGGAGACTCACCAGTTGCCTGATGCGGTGTTGTATTATAAGCATACAAAACCTGGGGCAGACAAGAACCCCAATGATGCTTTCGAGACACGGGCAGCGTGCGCAACAGATCATGAAGCGTTCTATTAAAACGCTCACACTGCCCATTCCCAGATGGATGGTATGGTGTAGTACGAGATTTCTCTATGCCATAAAAGCCACACAACTGCTGGATCAATACACTCTCAAAACTCCGTCCCTGATCAGAATGTATCTGAGCTGGAACCCCAAACCTCGAAAACCACTACGTAACCAGAACTTGAGCTACTGTAGGAGCTCGCTGATCATGGGTAGGGACTGCCCACGTGTACTTACTAAAGACGTCAGTCATTACCAAAACATCTTCCACTCCACCATGACTAGGCTCTAGAACAGTAAAATCAATGGCAAGAATCTCATTAGGCCGAGATGCCAACAGGTGTCCCATGGGGCCACGAGCCACTGGTTGGTTCACCTTTGCTACCTGACACCTCTCACATGCCTGGCACCAATCTGCCACTTCCGCAGACATCCCTGGCCAATAACACCGCTGACGTAAAAGCTCTAGGGTCCTCTCAACCCCTTGATGAGCATGCCCTTGATGAACCTCAGTCAACACATCGGCTTTTAAAGCTGCAGGCAACACCAACTGCAACACAGCCCCAGCTCCATTGGACTTAAACACCTGACGGTACAAGACACCATCCCTCTCCACCAACCGGTCCCACTGCCGAAGCAACACCCGGGCTGACTGCGACACCTGATTGCGCTCTTCCTTATCAGGACCCCTTTTACGGTCCCAAAACACCCAAACCTCCCGAATCACTGGATCAACCCGCTGCAATGCAGCCAGGTCAGATGGAAGACAGTGGGGCAATGCTGCGACCACAGCCTGCCTTACATCTACCCTCCTCCCCTGACAAACCTGTTGCAGCGGCTCCGGAAGCTGGGCACCACTAACCATTACCTGGAAGTCCTGCATCCCAGGAGAATGCAACCGAGAAAGGGCATCCGCGTTCTTATTACTACAACCCGAACGATACTTAATCTCAAAATCAAATGAGGCCAACTGCGCTGCCCAACGTTGCTCAGTAGCACCAAGTTTTGCAGATGACAAATGACTCAAAGGATTGTTGTCCGTGTACACAATGCACTTATGACCCAGCAAGTACTCCCTAAACTTCTCGGTCATTGCCCACTTGAGTGCCAAAAATTCCAACTTCATAGAGCTGTAGTTCACCATATTACGCTCAGTAGGGCGTAACCCACGGCTTGCGTAAGCAATCGGCCTAACTTTACCATCCTGTTCCTGAGACAACACTGCTCCCAGCCCCCCATAGCTAGCATCCACCTCCAAAATAAATGGAAGACTAAAATCGGCATATGCCAGCACAGGTGCAGAGGTAAGCTTAGCTTTTAAAGTCTCAAAGCTACGGCCACATTCCTCTGTCCAATAACCCGAAACTGGCTGATCTACCCGACTGGGCTTCACCCCAGCCAACTCTGCTACCAACTTGTGTAGGGGCTGCCAACCTTGCAAAACCACCTACAAACCGGCGGTAGTAGCTGGCAAAGCCCAGAAAAGAGCGCAGTTCCGAGAGTGTGACCGGAGGTGGCCAATGAGCAACCACCTCCACCTTGCTAGGGTCAGTAGCCACCCCCTTATCAGAGATGACATGCCCCAGGTAACGCACTTCCTGCTGAAAAAATGCACACTTTTTGAGTTTCACCTTTAACCCCTCATGCTGCAAACGCTCCAGCACCACCCTCAACCTATCCAGATGTTGGTCAACAGTAGAGGAAAAAACCACAATGTCATCCAAATACAACAATAAGGAGAGACACTGCTGATCACCTAAAATCCTCTGCATCAATCTCTGAAAAGTACCAGGAGGGTTGCAAAGCCCAAAGGGCATCCGGTTCCACTCAAACCAAAAGGCATGCAAAAGGCCGTCTTATGACGATCAGCCTCTGCCACAGGAACCTGATTATACCCACTCGCCAGATCCATGGTAGAAAACCAACGAGCCCCAGTGAGGGCATCCAAAGACTCATCAATCCGAGGCAAAGGGAAGGCATCCTTCCTAGTTTTTCCATTCAAGAGCCTGTAATCAACACATGCGCAAACTGCCATCCTTTTTCTTAACCAGCACAATAGGAGAGGCATAAGGACTGCTACTCTCCCTAATAACTTGTGTTCCAAGCAGCTGATTGATGTGATCTTTGACAACCTCATACTCAGAAGGCGGAATTCTGCGATACCGCTGTCGCACTGGAATATCATCCAGAAGCGGAATCTCATGTGATATTAGGTCAGTACAACCCAGATCCCCATCTTGGGCTGAAAAGACAGAACTAAACTGACCCAACAATGCTCTCACCTTACCTTGTACATCCAGAGGCAAGTGACCCAATTCCAGGGCTGCAATCTGATCCTGCACTGATGGAGAAATGGACTGCGAGGCCACTACTGCCTCCACCGGGGGCACCTCGGCAACCCCCGCAGGCAGACTCACAACCAGAACTTCCTCTAAAGTGCCAATCATAGCCCGGGGACGTAACCACACATCCACCGATCCCACATTCATCACCGGAATGTAGGCTATACCCTGCTCCACCTGCACCAATGCAGGAGATGCCAACAGTCCAGCAGGCAAGCCAGACTCCACAGGCTCAAACAGAGCCGCCCCACCAGAATACCGCTCCGAGCATTTTGCCCTAACAAACTTCATTACACCGCCCGGAATCTGACAAGCCTCTCCCCCATGAACCTTAACCTTCCCTACTCCTTGATCCACAATACCACTAGCCTTGTGGCACTTCTGAAACGCCTGCGTGACATACTCCGGAGCCTCCGCCACTGCTGGCAAATCAAACAGGGAAACCCCATACTGCCCAAAAAGTTTCCCATAACACCTGCGGATGACATTCATCCCCAGGACCCCAGAAGCCTGTGGAGACACACCAGGCACATCTTTAACCACCAAAATGCCACATCCTGGCATCAGTTTACCACAAAGCTCCACATCCAACTCCAAATAGCCCAGGTAAGGGATGGCTAAGCCATTAAGCTGCTTTAAGCTGTAGCCAATTACATTATTTCAGCCACCCCAAACCCCCTGGCTCAAACTGCTGATAAAAAAGAGACTCTGGAATAGTTGACACCATAGATCCTGTATCTATCAAACAAGGGATCCCAACTCCCCCCATGCTCACCATTAAATGAGGACACGGCGACACAAGCTTGGACACTACCTTGTCACATCCTACGCAAACCTGAGCCAGTAACTTGCCCCCCCGAGCTGTGGCTCCGCAGCTCGGCGGGCACTAGTTTCCCAACCCCTGAGCGGCAGAAGACGGTTTGTTCAATGAAGAGGCCGACAAAAAGGATCGACTGCGGGCCACCACCCGAACTCCATCACACTCCCTGGCAAAGTGACCTGGTTTCTGGCAGCGCCTACAAATTATAGACCCCCAGGGAACTGATTGACGAATGCCCAGAATGCTGCAAATGGGAAATACTCTGAGTCAGCCGATTCAACTGCTCCTGTTGCCGCTGGAGCATCTCCCTTACTTCCTGTAGTTCCGAGGCCTGAAAAGAACCAGCCTCCACCTGGCCACTGCTCTGAACCCTGCACTGAGTGCCCGAAACAGACTGGATGGAAAAATCACTACCCTTCGTACCTCCAGGTGAACCCTCTCGTTCCCATCTAATTGCCTCACCCCTAACCTCCAACAAGGTAGCAGTAGGCTGCCGGCGCACAAACTGCTTCAACTCGCGCCGAACAACAAACTCAACAAACTGATCACGTAACAAAACCTCTGCATTTGGGACATCATTAATGCCAATGAAACCCTAACAGAGTCTCTCCTCCCTCACGCTGCCTGGGGGAGAAAAAGGCCTCTTGAAGTGCCACATAAGATTCTGTATCCCCATACAGCTCCTGCAACACCCCAATGATCTTTAATGGGTCTGAACGCTCTTCACTGGAACGATGCTTTATTTCCTCACATGCTTCCCCCTCCAGATGATCAAAATAAAAAAATGCCTGGTCAGCTTTAGAGACATGACAGGCTCTCACACAAGCCTGCATCTCCTCCAACCATTCAGCCAACCCCATACCTATCTTACCATTAAACATGGGACATTTTCTATCTCGGGGTAAAAAAAAAACTTCTCCATTACTGGAGCATTACCACTAGAGGACACTTTAGATGAGGGCTCTATACTCGGGCCAGGCGCTGCCTCAGCCTGTTCCTGCTTCAACCTCTCATTCTCCATCCTAAGCTGAGTGACTAACTCTCTCAGCTCCTGCGTTTCCTCTACCATCATACCCTTGAGACTTTCCCACAATGAGGATGCGACCAAAATAGGGGAAATTACTTGCACCAAGGCCACCTGCTGCTTTGCTCTGGAAAACAAGAAAAAAAAACAGATTAAACATACACACAACACACACACAAAATTTACTTACCAAAAAACCAGAACACACCTCTCTAGTCTCAATTTACATCCCACTTCTTGACACCAAAATGTGGCAAAGTGGACAATTTACTGCTCAGTCGTCAAGGCAATTAGAAATCATGAATGAACATGGTATGTCAGACTTCTGACACTGAATAACTTCAACCTAAGACACACAGGTTCGTTGTAATTGAGACAGAGACGTGGTTCCCAAATACAAATCATTTATTAACAATTGAAGTTCTAGTTAAAAAGACAATTTTATAAAAAAAACTCATTTAAACACCACCAATTATGACCACATGAGGGCGCCCTTTGCATCACGCAGCCCGGCAGCACACGCAGCTGGCAGAGTTTTCCAAATGTCCACACTCAGCGCAAAGCCGCCGCAGCAAACAGGGCACATCCACTGGTCCCACGGGATGAAATCTTTCAGCAGAGCACCAGAGCAAAGCAGCAAGGCCTCCTTCCACTGCTTGGTCCAGAATCCTACATTTTGAACAAACAAATATCTGAAAGAGGAGCTTACTTTGTGCTATACATACCGAACCGTCCGTCCGTCACAGCAATCAGCTGTAACTCGACACCACCCCGAGCGTCAAGAGCACCACAAACTCAGTCTTCACGGGAACATGGAAGTGAACATGTCCAAACACCTGCAGTCAGTCTCCAGAAAGAGAAAGGAGAGCACACACACTAAATCTTTTATGCAAACACTCCTCTGCCACAACCAGCTGCACTCAATCCACCAGCTGAACATCATTAAGGTCATCCATCCTGCTACACCAGGATTTACGCAGCACCATTTCCTTGGTTCGGAAACTTAAAAAATTCACAATAATGGAGCGGGGTGGAGCACTTGGAGGTGGCATTGGTCCCAGGGAGCGATGTGCTCTTTCGATGTGTAAATCCACATCATTTGGCAGCTGAAGACCCTCACGAAGCAGTTTTTCCACAAAAATTCCCATTTCTGACACCTCTTTCTCTGCATTTTCACTGACCCCATAGATCCTCACATTTTCTTGCCTGCCACGGGCCTGCATGTCGGTTAGCTGTTCTTCTAACTTCGAGCATAGCTTTAGCAACCCAGTAGCTACGTCCTTGGTTGTTTGATTCGTTCTTCGACCTTTTCTATTTGGTTTTCCGTCGCCTCTAGTCTGTTACTGACTGAGGAAATGTCACGTTTCAACTATTCAAATTGGCCCCTGCTTTCTTGTCAAAACTGTTTTAGGTCGTGTAGGATCTCGGAGTCCGCCATCATGGGATTTGCTGAGCAGGTGTTAGTTAGCCTTGTCCACGGAACCCAAAACGTGCTTTTCTTTCCCTTTTTCGTGAAAAAATAGTATATGATGATGTCCGGGCCCCCTTTTAATACTTTATGTATATGATATTTCTCATAAGAATGAGCCTTTTTATAAGATTTCTCGGGTCCGCTCAGTAGCCTATCTACTGTGCTGCCAGCGTCGCGGTGTTCCAACCGGAAGTCCAATTATTTATTTTTTCATGTTATTAAAAGTTTTGGAGCTTTGCCAAACCATACGCTCTGGTGCTTTGTGAAATCTTCAGTCTGCAGACAGGACATTTTTTTTCTTTTTTCTTTCTTATTGCACATTTCATTTGCACTTTTTATTGCTGTGATTTATTCAGTGTTTAGTGTATATTTCTACATGCCGTACAGAGCAGCTCAAACCGAAGTCAAATTCCTTGTTTTCTGTGGATACTTGGCGAACAACAAAGCCTTTGAAAAAAAACGTTTGTGGAGGGCAACATTTCCACAACAGCTGCACTGATAAATTAACTCTACAGCCTGTTGATAAAAACTCTTATCAAATCTGAAAAAAGCATTTTTTTTTTGAATAGTTAAACATAATTAAGTTAAAGTGCGCTTCCTTTCACTTCATCTGCAGAGGTGGAGAGCAGCCAGTGGAGCAAACCACGTTTTAAAAATTTATATATATAAGCACACTGCTTCACTTTAAATGCATAATAATGAATGACTGAAAGTTTATTAACATGTCATGCAGCCACAGGTCACCCAGCCCACATGGGCTTATAAGACACCATAACAAGAGTATTACATAGACTACATAGAATAATTTAATCTCATTACAAAATAAAGATATTTAATCTTACAGTCATCTAAAAAGGAACAACATTACATATTTCCACAATATAGAATCACTTTCTCTTGGTACATGAATGGAATATTTACATCTTTTCCACGCCTGCTGTAAAAATGACACAATTCAAACACACCCTCTGTAATACCATTGAAGTTTAATTTCATCTCTTGTCCCAGATGATATCCGGTCTCTTATTGTACAGTTTTAACAAAAATTGCGTGAATGAAGGGCAGTAAATATAAAGTGAGCCTCATTCTCTATTTCATGTAAGTCACACAAGCAAATTCTGTCTTCTTCTGATAGCACGGTATCGGCCCATTTCGATAGACAAAGGTAGAATCCCAGCTCTAACTGGGCACACAGAGACCTCTGGGAGCGGGTAAGAGGTTGAGTTACATATTTTTTAGGCGAGAACGTATCTTTGATCAACACATACGTTCTCAGCTTTGACTTTATCCATAGATCAGTGGGACCCAGTTTTGCTCATATTGAAGAACAGTACATCTTTGATGAGCCTTGTATTACATTTGAGAATATTCAAGCAAACATGTTCCTGCTCTGAGTCACAAAAATTTTTAAATAATCTTTGCTCCAGGGACCTCTGTTACTTATGTCCCATCTGGCAACCTTCTTTGTGATCATGTCATCAGGTATACTCACTAGCCTGTTCATCATAGCTCTAGGGAGCTATGGTGGCACTCTGAAATGGAGACCCAAATATTTTTAGGGAGCTTACATACTCCAGCTTCCCTTTTCCAAACATAAATTCATAAGTAGTTTGTTTATGTACCACATTTCCTAAAGTGAATGATTTGTGTTTTGTCTGATTAGTCTCCATCGAGAACACCATTTGTTACTAAATTCAACATTTCCTGGAGATGGGCCTCAGCGATTAGAACAATATCACTCAGCATAGAGTAGTATACAAATTGTTTTATCTATCCTTACTCCAAACCTAGATTCTTTCACTAATTTAGCAAGATCATTAACATACAATACAAATAAGTTGGGGACAGAACATCGCCCTTGCTTAACTCCAAAGGAGTAGGGAACCATTGTGTGTTATGTTCATTAAGTGGACGTGTGCCCCAGGCGATTTATATATGTCATAAGTGCTTCATAGAACTTACCATCCACCCCAGCTTCAATAGTCTGTAGGCAAGGAGATCTCGTCTATCCAATCAAATGCCTTTTGGAAGTCATATAACATGCAAAAGTGATTTTCCCTGCTGAATTTCTTGCTCTGATACAGTTAGAAATTGTATATATGTGATCGCTACTGGCTCTCATTTGCGGAAACCAAATAAGTCCGTTTCAGACAATCAGCACAGACCCTTCTCTCTTTAGAGGCTTTATTTACTCACATGTGGCTTTGTAAATTTGTAGCATTGCCTGCTACATTGATAGTGCTTACGTTAGTTGTGGGACATGCTCTACGGTCGTCTACCTTGTTTTTTTTTGTGGGAGTGTTACAGTGCTACCTACAGGCCTGACATATGTATACAGCTTTAAAAGAAGCTTGAGGCAAAGAATTTGCCTGGAACATTTTTGTAATCGAATTATTCAAATTACTCGCTTAATCGTTTCAGCCCTAAACCTGACATTAAACCACGTGATGGCTGAATTCAGTATTCATTCCGAAAGAAAAACCTTTTTCAAACCTTTCTCTATGAATTGTTGTTAAAGCACGATGGCTGAATTGGAAACCAATCTTTGAAGCAATTGCTGTTTATGTGCTCAGTAAAGAAAGTAATCCAGTCTTCTGCCAGGGTGGTTATCATCCAGGACCCAAGGCAATTCCTTTGTGTGGTGGAAATGCCGGCATGTTTCCAGACCCTGATCTGCAGTCTCAGTGGAACACATCTTATCCTTCTTGTTGTTGAGGAAACATCTCCTTAAATGCTGAGGCTCTGTTGATGCAGTTCACCTGAAATGGCATCTTTTCCGTTTCCCACCTTTTGACCGTTCCTTCGTTTCTCAGGCTGATAAGAAGGGGTAGCCGTATAAACATGCAGTAACCGCCACGGAATCGAGAGATTGCACCATGATGGAGCACGGCTCAGGTGTCTGGAAATCAGTCTTGTATAAAGTACCTCAAAGTGATACTTGAGTGAAAGTACAAGTGTCTTACCATAAAATTACTTTGGTAAAGTTAAAGTCTCCTTTAAAAATATTACTTGAGTAAAACTCTTGAAGTATCTGACATTTACCATACTTAAGTATCAAAAGTAAATTTCTCATATAAAATGTACTTTAAGTAAAAGTTTTGAGTAAAAGTAAAATCCAAAACGATGTGAAGAGTGAAATGGCTTCCTCTGAATGAGTCCTGCCCACCGGCGTACACATTTAGTCACGTCTCTCGTGGTGTGAAGCAAGGTGGGGTGTGGCTTTTCTTTATAATCTAGGTTTTCTTTATTAGGTGTTGCGGGTCACAAATATAATTCCTTTGAGCATCTGGCTCTCCGTTCTACCCGTGATGCTAAGTACTGTCAGGGTCATAAAACTGGAGCTCAGCTATGTTACTTTGTCACTGTTTATAGGCCCCCCTGGCCCATACTCTGATTTCTTAGATGAATTTGGTGCATTCATCTCTAGTTTGTCAACTAGTGCAGATAACATTTTGATTATTGGTGACTTTAACATTCATATAATAAGCCCTCTGATCCCCTTAGCAAATCATTTATGCAAATTGTGGATGCATTGGGATTCCAGCAATGCATTTAGGACCCGACACATTAGTGGAAATAAATCAAAATCAAATCAATTTTATTTATATAGCGCCAAATCACAACAATCAGTTGCCCCAAGGCGCTTTATATTGTAAGGCAAGGCCATACAATAATTACAGAAAAACCCCAACGGTCAAAACGACCCACTGTGAGCAAGCACTTGGCAACAGTGGGGAGGAAAAACTCCCTTTAACAGGAAGAAACCTCCAGCAGAACCAGGCTCGGGGAGGGGCAGTCTTCTGCTGGGACTGGTTGGGGCTGAGGGAGAGAACCAGGAAAAAGACGTGCATCATGGGAACCCCCCAGCAGTCTAAGTCTATAGCAGCATAACTAAGGGATGGTTCAGGGTCACCTGATCCAGCCCTAACTATAAGCTTTAGCAAAAAGGAAAGTTTTAAGCCTAATCTTAAAAGTAGAGAGGGTGTCTGTCTCCCTGATCTGAATTGGGAGCTGGTTCCACAGGAGAGGAGCCTGAAAGCTGAAGGCTCTGCCTCCCATTCTACTCTTACAAACCCTAGGAACTACAAGTAAGCCTGCAGTCTGAGAGCGAAGCGCTCTATTGGGGTGATATGGTACTATGAGGTCCCTAAGATAAGATGGGACCTGATTATTCAAAACCTTATAAGTAAGAAGAAGAATTTTAAATTCTATTCTAGAAGTAACAGGAAGCCAATGAAGAGAGGCCAATATGGGTGAGATATGCTCTGTCCTTCTAGTCCCCGTCAGTACTCTAGCTGCAGCATTTTGAATTAACTGAAGGCTTTTCAGGGAAATTTTAGGACAACCTGATAATAATGAATTACAATAGTCCAGCCTAGAGGAAATAAATGCATGAATTAGTTTTTCAGCATCACTCTGAGACAAGACCTTTCTAATTTTAGAGATATTGCGCAAATGCAAAAAAGCAGTCCTACATATTTGTTTAATATGCGCATTGAATGACATATCCTGATCAAAAATGACTCCAAGATTTCTTCCAGTATTACTAGAGGTCAGGGTAATGCCATCCAGAGTAAGGATCTGGTTAGACACCATGTTTCTAAGATTTGTGGGGCCAAGTACAATAACTTCAGTTTTATCTGAGTTTAAAAGCAGGAAATTAGAGGTCATCCATGTCTTTATGTCTGTAAGACAATCCTGCAGTTTAGCTAATTGGTGTGTGTCCTCTGGCTTCATGGATAGATAAAGCTGGGTATCATCTGCGTAACAATGAAATTTAAGCTTTGGCGTCTAATAATACTGCCTAAGGGAAGCATGTATAAAGTGAATAAAATTGGTCCTAGCACAGAACCTTGTGGAACTCCATAATAACCTTAGTCTGTGCAGAAGATTCCCCATTTACATGAACAAATTGTAATCTATTAGATATGATTCAAACCACCGCAGCGCAGTGCCTTTAATACCTATGGCATGCTCTAATCTCTGTAATAAAATTTTATGGTCAACAGTATCAAAAGCAGCACTGAGATCTAACAGAACAAGCACAGAGATGAGTCCACTGTCTGAGGCCATAAGATCATTTGTAACCTTCACTAATGCTGTTTCTGTACTATGATGAATTCTAAAACCTGACTGAAACTCTTCAAATAGACCATTCCTCTGCAGATGATCAGTTAGCTGTTTTACAACTACCCTTTCAAGAATTTTTGAGAGAAAAGGAAGGTTGGAGATTGGCCTATAATTAGCTAAGATAGCTGGGTCAAGTGATGGCTTTTTAAGTAATGGTTTAATTACTGCCACCTTAAAGCCTGTGGTACATAGCCAACTAATAAAGATAGATTGATCATATTTAAGATCGAAGCATTAAATAATGGTAGGGCTTCCTTGAGCAGCCTGGTAGGAATGGGGTCTAATAGACATGTTGATGGTTTGGATGAAGTAACTAATGAAAATAACTCAGACAGAACAATCTGAGAGAAAGAGTCTAACCAAATACCGGCATCACTGAAAGCAGCCAAAGATAATGATACGTCTTTGGGATGGTTATGAGTAATTTTTTCTCTAATAGTTAAAATTTTATTAGCAAAGAAAGTCATGAAGTCATTACTAGTTAAAGTTAAAGGAATACTCGGCTCAATAGAGCTCTGACTCTTTGTCAGCCTGGCTACAGTGCTGAAAAGAAACCTGGGGTTGTTCTTATTTTATTTGATGAGTAGTAAGATGTCCTAGCTTTACGGAGGGCTTTTTTATAGAGCAACAGACTCTTTTTCCAGGCTAAGTGAAGATCTTCTAAATTAGTGAGACGCCATTTCCTCTCAAACTTACGGGTTATCTGCTTTAAGCTGCTAGTTTGTGAGTTATACCACGGAGTCAGGCACTTCTGATTTAAAGCTCTCTTTTTCAACGGAGCTACAGCATCCAAAGTTGTCTTCAATGAGGATGTAAAACTATTGACGAGATACTCTATCTCACTTACAGAGTTTAGGTAGCTACTCTGCACTGTGTTGGTATATGGCATTAGAGAACATAAAGAAGGAATCATATCCTTAAACCTAGTTACAGCACTTTCTGAAAGACTTCTAGTGTAATGAAACTTATTCCCCACTGCTGGGTAGTCCATCAGAGTAAATGTAAAGTTATTAAGAAATGATCAGACAGAAGGGAGTTTTCAGGGAATACTGTTAAGTCTTCAATTTCCATACCATAACTCAGAACAAGATCTAAGATATGATTAAAGTGGTGGGTGGACTCATTTACATTTTGAGCAAAGCCAATTGAGTCTAATAATAGATTAAATGCAGTGTTGACTGTCATTCTCAGCATCTGTGTGGATGTTAAAATCGCCCACTATAATTATCTTATCTGAGCTAAGCACTAAGTCAGACAAAAGGTCTGAAAATTCACAGAGAAATTCACAGTAACGACCAGGTGGACGATAGATAATAACAAATAAAACTGGTTTTTGGGACTTCCAATTTGGATGGATAAGACTAAGAGTCAAGCTTTCAAATGAATTTGTCTGGGTTTTTGATTAATTAATAAGCTGGAATGGAAGATTGCTGCTAATCCTCCGCCTCGGCCCGTGCTACGAGCATTCTGGCAGTTAGTGTGACTCGGGGGTGTTGACTCATTTAAACTAACATATTCATCCTGCTGTAACCAGGTTTCTGTAAAGCAGAATAAATCAATATGTTGATCAATTATTATATCATTTACTAACAGGGACTTAGAAGAGAGAGACCTAATGTTTAATAGACCACATTTAACTGTTTTAGTCTGTGGTGCAGTTGAAGGTGCTATATTATTTTTTCTTTTTTTTATGCTTAAATAGATTTTTACTGGTTATTGGTGGTCTGGGAGCAGGCACCGTGTCTACGGGGATGGGGTAATGAGGGGATGGCAGGGGGAGAGAAGCTGCAGAGAGGTGTGTAAGACTACAACTCTGCTTCCTGGTCCCAACCCTGGATAGTCACGGTTTGGAGGATTTAAGAAAATTGGCCAGATTTCTAGAAATGAGAGCTGCTCCATCCAAAGTGGGATGGATGCCGTCTCTCCTAACAAGAGCAGGTTTTCCCCAGAAGCTTTGCCAATTATCTATGAAGCCAACCTCATTTTTTGGACACCACTCAGACAGCCAGCAATTCAAGGAGAACATGCGGCTAAACATGTCACTCCCGGTCCGATTGGGGAGGGGCCCAGAGAAAACTATAGAGTCCGACATTGTTTTTGCAAAGTTACACACCGATTCAATGTTAATTTTAGTGACCTCCGATTGGCGTAACCGGGTGTCATTACTGCCGACGTGAAATACAATCTTACCAAATTTACACTTAGCCTTAGCCAGCAGTTTCAAATTTCTTTCAGTGTCGCCTGCTCTGGCCCCCGGAAGACAAGTGACTATGGTTGCTGGTGTCGCTAACTTCACATTTCTCAAAACAGAGTCGCCAATAACCAGAGTTTGATCCTCGGCGGGTGTGTCGCCGAGTGGGGAAAAAAACGGTTAGAAATGTGAACGGGTTGGCGGTGTACATGGGGCTTCTGTTTAGGGCTACGCTTCCTCCTCACAGTCACCCAGTCGGCCTGCTTTCCCGGCTGCTCGGGATCTGCTGGAAGGGAACTAACGGCGGCTAAGCTACCTTGGTCCGCACCGACTACAGGGGCGTGGCTACCTGTAGAATTTTCCACGGTGCGGAGCTGAGTCTCCAATTCGCCCAGCCTGGCCTCCAAAGCTACGAATAAGCTACACTTATTACAAGTACCATTACTGCTAAAGGAGGCCGAGGAATAACTAAACATTTCACACCCAGAGCAGAAAAGTGCGGGAGAGACAGGAGAAGCTGCCATGCTAAACCGGCTAAGAGCTAGTAGCTGCGCTAAGCTAGCGGATTCCTAAAACACACAAAGTGAATAATGTGTAAATAATTTAGAGGTGATTCAGCAGAGGGAGTGCTTTAGTTAAGGCACATGAAGATTACACTGTGAAACAAATCGTTTTCTAGTTAACTAGATCAATCTAACTGCGCAGATTAAACAGCTAACAGATACAGCAAAACACTGCTGTGCTCCGGAACAGGAAGTGATACAATACCACAGTGAGAGCCAACCACCAGTAGAGGCAAGCTAGAAGCCAGGTGGACCTTGATACCCTGGATCTGGTTCTTGCACGTGGGTTTGCTGTCACAAATATCGACATCTTGCCTCTCGCCTCTACAGTCTCAGACCATTCATTTATCAGGTTTACATTTACGCTGCCACGTTTAGTGGATCAACAACTTTGTCTACTACTATGGCGTCTAGACTGCCTGATATTTTAGCTTTGAGTCTGGAGAATGCTAAATCCGTAGACAGCCTTGAGGATAGTTTAAATTTAGCACTTAAAATGACACTTGATAATTTTGCGCCTCCTCTTTTAAAGCCACGCCCTCCTAATGCACAGTCACCTTGGTTCAGTGGTTACTTGTGTGACCTCAGGCAGAAGACTAGAGGAACGGAAACGGCGTTGTTCTAAATTGGAGGTGTTCCGCTTTGTGTAGTGGGATGCTATTTTAGATTATAAGCATGCACTACTGTCCACAAAGCGGGCCTTTTACGCTGATTTGATCAGTAAAAACAAACATAACTCAAAGTTTTTGTTTGACACGGTAGCCTTTATTATTCACAGGCAGCCACCTGTTAGTCGTTCTCCCTTTTCAGTGCAGGATTTCTTGGATTATTTCGAGAAGAAAATAGAAGATATTAGGCTGAGCATATCTCAGCACGCCTTGCCCCAACCATTAAGCCTTGCTATGGAGGTGGGCGCTACCATTGAGGTGTTACCTAGATTTACAGAATTTAATAATATTTCATTAGGCATGCTGATGAAACTCATGGTGTCTACAAAAAGCCCAACCTGTTTGTTTGATCCCATACCAACAAAATTGTTTAAGGATCTGTGGCCCACTCTTGGGCCATGGGAAATGATCAGTCTGTCATTAACCTCTGGATCTGTTCTGAAATGTTTTAAATCTGCAGTGATTACACCATTACTTAAGAAATCTAATCTTGACCCTAGTGTATTGAAAAATTACAGGCCGGTATCAAATCTATCATTCTGTTCCAAAATTTTAGAAAAGGTGGTTTCACGGCAGCTCGTAGACCACCTCACTGAGAATGATCTTTTTGAGTCGCTGCAGTCTGCTTTTAGGAAATATCACTCCACAGAGACAGCGCTCACTAAAGTAGTGAATGATCTTCTGCGAGCAATGGACTCAGCCACTACTACGGTTTTGGTGTTGTTAGATCTCAGTGCTGCGTTTGATACCGTGGATCATCATATTTTGCTCGATAGGTTGGAGAATCATTTTGGGGATTACTGGAAGTGCCCTTGCCAGGTTGACGTCATATCTGTCCATCCATCCATTTTCTTCCGCTTTATCCGGAGTCGGGTCGCGGGGCAGCAGCTCAAGCAAAACGCCCAGACCTCCCGATCCACACACACCTCCCCCAGCTCCTCCGGGGGAACCCCAAGGCGTTCCCAAGCCAGCCGAGAGATGTTGTCCCTCCAGCGTGTCCTGGGTCTTCCCCAGGGCCTCCTCCCAGTGGGACGTGCCCGGAACACCTCTCCAGCGAGGCGTCCAGGGGGCATCCGGAAAAGATGCCCGAGCCACCTCAACTGACTCCTTTCGACATGGAGGAGCAGCAGCTCGACTCCGAGCTCCTCCCGAGTGACTGAGCTCCTCACCCTATCTCTAAGGGAGCGCCCAGCCACCTTGCGGAGGAAACTCATCTCGGATCTCGTTCTTTCGGTCATGAGCCAAATCTCATGACCATAGGTGAGGATCGGAATGTAGATCGATCGATAAATCGAGAGCTTTGCCCCCCTACTCGGCTCTCTTCACCACGACGGTCCGATACAGCGACCGCATCACTGCAGATGCTGCACAGATCCATCTATCGATCTCACGCTCCATCCGTCCCTCACTCGTGAACAAGACCCCGAGATACTTAAACTCCTCCACTTGAGGCAAGGACACTCCACCGACCTGAAGAGGGCAAAGCACCTTTTTCCGGTCGAGAACCATGGCCTCGGATTTGGAGGTGCTGATTTTCATCCCGGATACTTCACACTCGGCTGCAATCCGCCCCAGTGCACGCTGAAGGTCCTGATTTGACGAAGCCAACAGAACCACATCGTCCGCAAACAGCAGAGACGAGATTCTGTGGTTCCCAAACCAGACCCCCTCTACACCCTGGCTGCGCCTAGAAATTCTGTCCATAAAAATAATGAACAGAACTGGTGACAAAGGGCCGACCGATAGTCCTCCTCCATAGCCTCCCCAAACTTCTCCCAGACCCAGGTTTTTGCCTCTGCGACCGCATGGGCTGCGGCACGCTTGGCCTGCCGGTACCTGTCAGCTGCCTCTGGGGTCCCACCTACCAACAAAGATAAGTAGGACTCCTTCTTCAGCTTGATGGCATCCCTTACTTCAGGGGTTCACCACCGGGTGCGGGGATTGCCGCCGCGACAGGCACCAGAGAACTTGCGACCACAGCTACGAGCAGCTGCATCGACAATGGAGGTGGAGAACATGGTCCACTCGGACTCCATGTCTCCAACCTCCCCCAGGGATCTGGGAGAAGCTTTCCCTGAGGTGGGAGTTGAAGACTTCGCTGACAGAGGGTTCCGCCAGTCGTTCCCAGCAGACTCTCACGGTACGTTTGATATTGACTTATAAAGTTTATGGACTGGTACCATCTTATCTGGCTGAACTGGTGGAACGTTACGTGCCGGCCCGGGCTTTGCGGTCGCAGGATGTGGGACTTCTCTGTGTTCCCGGGGTAAAGAAGTCAGCAGGTCAAAGAGCCTTTTCTCATCATTCACCCACCCTGTGGAACAGTCTTCCTGTAACCGTGAGGCAGTCAGTGTCCGTGGACATTTTTAAGTCAAGACTGAAAACCCATTTTCAGGGGTCGAATTAGTACGTGCATGTGCTAGTTTGTGCACGTATTATTTGAAAGATTCACGTAATTTTATACTCCACTAGCACTGGTGCAAGTAACTTTATCCAAGTTTTATCAACTATAACCACCAGTAGAATGAACCAATAAAGGAATAAATAAGGAAAAAAAAACAATTTCCAGTGTGTTGTCTTCATCTTCCCTGCGTTTTATGACTCTCACACACGGAGCAAGTTGCTGTGCTCTATTTGTTGTGGAAAGCTGACAAAAGTCGCCAGGGGCATCATCACTGGGTTCACAACATCCTCATGAGACGTTCCCAATTCGGAGAGTTTCATAATTTGCTGCTGTAGCAAATAACTGGAGCTGCAGGAGCTCCAGTTTGAGGACCTCCTGTTCCGTTCACGTGCGCACATGTAAACAAAGAAAAGAAAAGAAAAAAAAAAACTGGCTGCCGCTGCGGTTCCTCGCTCTCTCTCCCCTCAAACTCTGTCATCATTGTGTTATAAACCAGTCACCATTTGTTTTATTATACATCTGTGTAGTTAATAAAATTATATTTACGGATGATTAGTTCGCGCGCACACGTGAAAAAACTGTCTGCTGCCACTGCTGCTGCTCTCCCCAGAGAGGAAGAGTCTGACACATCAGAGGAGGAGTTTTAAGGTTGATATAAGACTGACTTTTGGTTGTGCAAGTAACTATTTTTGGTGCAAGTAATTTTTTTGTTACTAGCACCAGTGCAAGTAGGTTAAAAAATGTATTTCCACCCCTGCATTTTTATTCTCTTTCTTATGAATAGTTTTTTATTTATCTGTTTTATTCTTTTACTTCTGCTTTTAATTATGTATTTGACTTTTTAAAATTCATTTTTAATTATATATTTAAATTTGATCTTGTATCGTTTCATGTAAGTCGCCTTGCGATGGCTTTTGCTGTGATTTGACGCATTATAAGCTAATTAAATTAATTAAATGTTCATGATGCTGAACGTCTCCTCACATAAATAGGTCGAGCCAAACAACACCAGCATCTTCTGTGCCATCCTCCGGAGGTTTGGAAACTTGGCTTTAAGTGAAGCATAAAAGTCTTCAGTTTTAGAGAGTGAAACTTCTCCTTTAAGATGGCGTCAGACTGAAGAGTGATCAGTTCCAATTGCAGGTCATGCGGTGCTGTTTCAGGGTCGTGTGGCAGGACAAGACACCAGCTGAAGTGACTTGTCAATTTTTTTCAAAGTCAGAGAACCAACAGCAGAATTCTCTGTGCAGGTTGTCCAGTGATTTGCTGTACTTCTCCGTGTTTCAGTTGGCCTCTTTCTGTGTAGCTAGTGTGGGAAAATGAGTGAAAGACTTGTTTGAAATTTGTCTGGAGAATAAAGTCAGCTTGGATTTGAAGGCTTTCACATTTGTGTACGTGTCTTGCACAAGCTGATCTTTCCCCTATAGCTTCGCGTTCAGCTCATTCATGTGGGAAAGTATGTGCCACAGCAAAAGCAAAGTCACAAAGCCAGTTCTTGTCACTCAGCTCAGTGAATTCATCGGATTTCCCCGCTAACTTCAAAAGGAGTTAATCTCCTCTTGAGCTCCCACACTCTTTGAAACACTTTGCCCAAACTTAACCAGCGACATGAGAGTGTTAAAGTAAGTCCTGGTGATCTGCATGGGTTTCCTCTAGGAACGTATGAACTGAGGGGTTCTGGAGTCCTCTTGCATGTATAAAGTTCACAGGTTTTACCGCCGGATTGCCACATGATTAAGCTGCAATACAGACTCACACAGAGATTCCTGATGAATGATGCAGTGAAGGAAAATAACAACTTGATCAGGGTTTAACCTCTTTCACTTATCCTGGATTTTTTTCAGCAGCCTGACGTTTTTTTCCAGTTAAATTTGGCAATCCTTCCGTGGTGACATCAGTTGGCACGTTTACTCCAAGGTAGCTTCATTCGCTCATTCTCAGCAGACACCTTGTCATATACAGTGAGGAAAATAAGTATTTGAACACCCTGTGGTTTTGCAAGTTCTCCCACTTATAAATCATAGAGGGGTCTGAAATTTTCATCTTAGGTGCATGTCCACTGTGAAAGACATAATCTAAAAAAAAAATCCGGAAATCACAATGTATGATTTTTTTTTAAATAATTTATTTGTATGTTACTGCTGCAAATAAGTATTTGAACACCTGTGAAAATCAGTGTTTGGTACAGTAGCCTTTGTTTGCAAATACAGAGGTCATACGTGTCCTATAGTTTTTCACCAGGTTTGCACACACTGCAGCAGGGATTTTGGTCCACTCCTCCATACAGATCTTCTCTAGATCTTTCAGGTTTGAGTTTCAGCTCCCTCCAAAGATTTTCTATTAGTTCAGGTCTGGAGACTGGCCAGGCCACTCCAGGACCTTGAAATGCTTCTTACGGAGCCCCTCCTTAGTTGCCCTGGCTGTGTGTTTGGGGTCATTGTCATGCTGAAGACCCAGCCATGACCCATCTTCAATGCTCTTACTGAGGGAAGGAGGTTGTTTGCCAAAATGTCGCAATACATGACCCCATCCATCCTCCCTTCAATACGGTGCAGTTGTCCTGTCCCCTTTGCAGAAGAGCACCTCCAGATTATGTTTCCACCCCCATGCTTCACGGTTGGGATGGTTTTCTTGGTGTTGTTCTCATCCTTTAAACACGGTAAGTGGAGTTGATTCCAAAAAGCTCTATTCTGGTCTCATCTGACCACATGACCTTCTCCCGTGCCTCCTCTGGATCATCCAGATGGTCACTGGTGAACTTCAAAGGGGCCTGGACATGTGCTGGCTTGAGCAGGGGGACCTTGCTGCCCTGCAGGATTTAAACCATGACAGCATCATGTGTTACTAATGTAAACTTTGTGACTGTGGTCCCAGCTCTCTTCAGGTCATTGAACCAGGTCCTCCTGTAGTTTCTGAGCTTTCTCAGAAGCATCCTTACCCCACAAAGTGAGATCTTGCATGGAATCCCAGACCGAGGGAGATTGACAGTCATCTTGTTTCTTCCACCTTCTAATAAATAATCATAACAGTTGTTGTCTTCTACCAAGCTGCTTGTCTGTTGTCCTGTAGTCCATCCCAGCCTTGTGCAGGTCTACAGTTTTGTCCCTGGTGTCCTTACAGCTCTTTGGTCTTGGCTATGGTGGACAGGATGGAGTGTGATTGATTGAGTGTGTGAACAGGTGTCTTTTATACAGGTAACAAGTTCAAACAGGTGCAATTAATACAGGTAAAGAGTGCAGAATAAGAGGGCTTCTTAAAGAAAAATTAACAGGTCTGTGTGAGACAGAATTCTTGCTGATTGGTAGGTGATCAAATACTTATTTGCAGCAGTAACATACAAATAAATTATAAAAAAAAAAAAATCATACATTGTGATTTCCGGATTTTTTATTTTTTATTGATTTATTTATTTTTTAGATTATGTCTCTCACAGTGGACATGCACCTAAGATGAAAATTTCAGACCCCTCCATGATTTCTAAGTGGGAGAACTTGCAAAACCGCAGGGTGTTCAAATACTTATTTTCCTCACTGTAAGTCCTCTCCCCACTTCTTTCCTTTCAGGGACTCCATGGTTAAAAACTCTTCCATTATCTCAAAATCTACATTAGGAGCAGAGCAGTGTCTTTTATGCACGCACTGTATTGTGCAGGAGAGTAAACTCATTAACGAGTGGAGACTGAACGTGAGAGGGGCGCCAGCGCTTGTAGTTGTGCA
This sequence comes from Thalassophryne amazonica, assembly GCF_902500255.1. Classification (NCBI taxonomy): domain Eukaryota; kingdom Metazoa; phylum Chordata; class Actinopteri; order Batrachoidiformes; family Batrachoididae; genus Thalassophryne; species Thalassophryne amazonica. The sequence goes on from NC_047107.1 coordinate 129,647,642, forward strand.
AAGAGAATTTTGAAATGCTCAAAAAAATCCTTCACGCATAAATGTCATGCAACAAACGTAAAGTGGTAGTGAATGTTGCGCGATCTACTTGCCAACACTATGTGCAGCTCATCAAGATGAGTAAATAGGTAAACAGTGAGTGGTTGCATCAGTGCACCGCATCAGAGCGCAGCTCATCTGAATGATTATAACGAGATGTTAAATCTATCACAAACATACTTTTACAACTGCACACAAGAAGGAAAGATCAGATTCAGACAACTTTATTGATCCCTAAAGGGCAATTCATTTCACACCCTCAGACAAATATACAGCAATTAATCCACAATTATTACTAGTTGAACATAATAATGGTAAACATGGGAATTAAAACAACCGCACATATACATTTGATTGTTTATGTACGCTAAACTTTGAAACAGTCCGTCATCCGAATTGAGGAAATGAGTGGGCGGGGGGGGGGGGGGGGACATATTTTCTTTTCAGTTCATAAAATGTTGGGCTTTTGAGACAAAACTCTGAATGTTGATAAATCAGGATGGTGCTAAATAAAATAATGGGTTGTTCATGACAAATGCAATGCAAATCAGCAGTTAGGCTGCATTATTTTGAACTAGGCCATATAATAAGTCTGTTTATGTAACTTTAAATAAATAAACTATGAAGGAGCAGTTTTGCGCTGCAGTTTCACTTCTGTGTGCAGTTTGGTCTTTTTCGTCTCACACCTGTTGAACTTAATTTGACGTTAGAATTTTACTTTTTCATTTTGCCTTCCCCGTGTTCATTTTCTTCCTCTCTTTTCCAGTCGTGGGATGTATTTTTTCGGAATGCCAATGCCGGAGCTCCTCCCGGGTTGGCCTACCAGTCTCCTCTGGGTCTGTCGGTGGAGGCGGGTCTTATCGCCCCCCAGGTTTCGTCTTTGGTCGGAGCTGAGTCCAATGTGGAGAAGTTGGTGGAAGATCATTTGGCCGTCCAGTCCCTCATCAGAGCCTACCAGGTACACACACACGTTGCATTTGCATTCATTACTAGTCTTTGTGATGACCTACAGGGGGCAACAGTGGTAATTCTCTCGACTGCGTATAGGAAAAGTCAACCCAGAATACATTGCTTCAACATCCAGGGAAGTGATGGTCTAGTGGTTAAGGTGTCTGGCTTGAGACCAGAAGATCCTTGGTTCAAATCCCCGCCTGACTGGAAAATCACTAAGGGCCCTTTGGCAAGGCCTTTAATCCCCTATTGCTCCCAGTGTGTAGTGAGCGCCTTGTATGGCAGCATCCTGACATCAGGGTGAATGTGAGGCATAATTTTAAAGCGCTTTGAGCGTCTGATGCAGATGGAAAAGCACTATATAAATGCAGTCCTTTTACCATTGCTTCATCACAATGAAGGCTTGGAAAAGAAGTGACATTGGGTTAACGATCTCAGGGGGATGGCTGTGGCCACGAGTCTTTGAAGCAGTTAGCACTGCTAGCTGTTAGTGATATCTGTGTTTACAGGCTCATTGAATGAAGCTGGACAAATAAAAGAAAAAGAAGACACAAAGGTGATGGCATCATGGGGAACTTTGAAATCTCAAACTGTACAAAGCCCAAAGCGTTAACAGACAGCACAGGGCTGCAAAACCTCTGTCTGTAAATGGATTTCTGTCCAAATATGTTTCGATGTTACGTTTGTCATATAAAACTGCAGGGTTCAACCCAGGCGTCACGGTGTCATCTCGCAATGTTTTAACACAAAAATTGGTGGGACTCTGATGGCATGCAACCAGACGACAAAATCATAAAGCACAAGCATTACACGAAGCCCGATGATCACAGGGCGATCGCTGTATTTTTTGTTTCATCGTGGCGGTGACCACAGCCCATGTAGTCTATGAGGGGCAGCTAGAAAAACATCCCAATGTACAGGGCGCTACGCTTACTGGTTCGCCCAGAGAAGGGATACACCGGCACAGAGCATCACGTAGGTTGGTGCACAGCCATTTCAGTCGATGCTGTCTGCCGCAGGATCGAGCAGATCCGAGGCTAAGAACAATGCTGCAGCCCCTGTGGCGGAACAGGGAGGCTTTTAAGAAGAAAACAACAGAGCGGAAGTCGATTTTGACGCTGAATAGCGGCATGCATTATTTCCTTTCTTCTATGTTTTAAAGGGCATAAAAGTAAGTCCTTTCAGCTGCTCCCTTGTTTGTCACTCACGGTCGGCACAGAAGATCCAAGGTGGATCTGCATGTTGATTTGGCACAAGTTTTACGCGGGATGCCCTTATTAATTTGACTCCCCATTACATGGAGAAAGGTGGCAGGGCTGGGGTTTGAACCCGGAACCTTCCTCACTGAAACCAAGCACACCATTTGGCTACTGCTACTTGGCCACCACATGTCGCCTGAAATCATATAATTTCTGAGTGTTTCTTACAGCGTTTATGTAGCTTTGAGGAAAATGTCCCAGTGCTCGCTAGACTGTAATGTAACTAATGTTAAGAAAGGCACCACAGATTAATTTCAGAGTTTCCATTAATGTTATGTCATGTTATGATGACCCATTTTTAAGTGATAACTATTCATTTTTATGCATTCATGGTAAAATCAGCAGCAGCTGCTTTCTACTGTGAGAAAACTTAGTGTACGTTTATTATGAACACAGCCAATTAAAACTAGTCTCTGCTAGAGGCTCAGCTTTGTGCATGCTTATAATTGTTGTCATCGATATAACTGTGAAAAATCTAAGAAATACATCTTTGTGATCAGATAGCCTGAAAAACAACGGAGAGATGCGTGACACTGTGCGTGCTGTGTCGTTACAGAACAGACTTGCACACATCAAGACACTCTCTCAAAGTAAAGTAAAAATAAAGCCTACCAGCTCCAGTGACAAGAACTAAGTACAAAAGAGGGAAGAAAACTGAATAGGGCACTCACCTGCTTGTAGAATTATTTCCAAGATTAAATACATAAAGTTCACTCCTATCGAAGACGTTGGGCACAAATCTTTCTCGATCGCCAGCCGGTGTCACAGAGCTCCTCCCAAAGTTCTCATGATGCTGATATGTTAGAAAAAAGTCCATTATCTTCTGAAAATAACACATTCTGACTTTTTTTCAATGTAAGAAATCCATCTGCATGTTCAGGCAGCCTGTCAAAACAGCAAACAGGCCTTCTCCCATTGACTTTGCTTGGTGAAAAAAATATGGACTTGATGAACATTAAAATGATTATTTTATCATTATTATTTTGAAGTTACATTGTTTATTTATTTTGAGGTTATATGATTTAAACTGTTGCATCAGTTTACAGGGCTGTGAAAACTGCAGATCCATGAAATTTCACAGATTTCATTGGGGGCGGGGGTTGTTGTACTCTGTAATTGTGAGCATCACTGATTTTTTTAAAATGTCTATCGCAAAGCGTTCTTTCTTTTTCGACATCGTGCACGTTTTATAAGTCCGCGGACACTGATCTTCATGGAGGATAAATGCCCCCCAATTCTGCCTGTTACGTTAGTTGTCGTAAAGTGGGACTGGTTGGTTGCTGCGGTGACGCTGTGTGGCTCTTGCGAGACGCTTAAGCATTTACCATGTGGACTTTGCAACTTTTAGAGCTCTCAGGTTTTTAAAATAAGAATTTTGCAGCATGTCTATGTCACGACGTGAAATCAGACAGAGAAGATGGCGAGAAAAATGGTTTGAAAAAGTCTAAGAACAAGAATTTGTGGAATTGTCATTGGCTTCATCAGCACACCTGAAAGAACAGGAAAAACGAGCTGTGCCCTCATTAAACACGATAAGAATTTTTCTCTCTGGAAATAAACGTGCTGTTCAAACAGGATTTTAGACAAGATTGTGACTTTTCTTTGATTAATCTAGACTTTCTTTGGAAAAAAAGATTGTGGCTTTGAATGGATTTACATGAATTTGCACAAGAATGTAAAGTTTTTATTAATGTAGACTTTTTTTCATGGGAAAAAGACACTGTGACTTTGAGTGGATTTACAGGAATTTACACAAGAATATGTGACTTTTTTTAACAATAATGTATGTTGTTAATATTTTACCATGATTTTCAAAATATTCTCCAAGCTTTAGCTGTGGTTAATGCATAATTTGGTTTACAATTAAAAGGAAAATTATTCCAGGTCCTACTCCCACGTCGTATTCTGTTATTTCATCATGATCATTGACAGTTCAAATGAAAGGTTGAATCTAGGATCATTTAAATATGCACTCATTTTGAGATTTTTTTTTTCTTCCAGGAAATGCTGAAAATGTATCATTAGATAAAAAAATTTATTTGGTTTCTGGGGCCCCACAGGGCTACGGCCCCCAGACCCCCTGCAAATTTTCCTTGGATTTCAGAATTTTCATTTCACAGCCCTGGTTTTAAATGACTTTAACGTGGCAGTCAGTCCATTTGTGGAAACTTAATTACAGACAATACATACAAGATAGTAAAAATATTTTAATGAAATCAAGACTTGAGCCATATTTTTGTTCCAGTATAAAAGTTAAATACCACTGTGTTTTAAAACAAGAAAAACTGGCCAAAGGGCTCTCAGAATGCACTAAATTGCACCATTTCTTTCAAATTTCCTGGGGGCATGCTCCCAGACCCCACTAAGGGACCTTGCACTAGTGCTGTGCTCAGTACTTTGTTGATGCACCTTTGGCAGCAATTACAGCCTCAAGTCTTCTTGAATATGATGCCACAAGCTTGGTGCACCTATCTTTGGACAGTTTGGTCCATTCCTCTTTGCAGCAGCTCTCAAGCTCCATCAGGTTGGATGGGGAGCGTCGGTGCACAGACATTTTCACATCTCTCCAGAGATGTTCAGTCGGATTCAAGTCTGGACTCTGGCTGGACCACTCAAGGACATTCACAGAGTTGTCCTGAAGCCACTCCTTTGATATCTTGGCTGTGTGTTTAGGGTCATTGTCCTCCTGAAAGATGAACCATCGCCCAGTCTCAGGTCAAGAGTACTCTGGAGCAGGTTTTCATCCAGGATGTCTATGTACTTGGCTGCATTCATCTTTCCCTCAATCCTGACTAGTCTCCCAGTTCCTGCTGCTGAAAAACATCCCCACAGCATGATGCTGCCACCACCATGCTTCCCTGTAGGGATGGTGCCTGGTTTCCTCCAAACATGATGCCAAAGAGTTCAATCTTTGTCTCATCAGACCAGATAATTTTGTTTCTCATGGTCTGAGAGTACTTCAGGTGCCTTTTGTCAAACTCCAGGTGGGCCGCCATGTGCCTTTTACTAAGGAGTGGCTTCTGTCTGGCCACTCTGCCATACAGGCCTGATTGGTGGATTGCTGCAGAGATGGTTGTCCTTCTGGAAGGTTCTCCTCTCTCCACAGAGGAATGCTGGAGCTCTGACAGAGTGACCATCAGGTTCTTGGTCACCTCCCTGACTAAGGTCCTTCTCCCGAATCGCTCAGTTTAGACGCGTGACCAGCTCTAGGAAGAGTCCTGGTGGATCTGAACTTCTTCCATTTACATATGATAGAGGCCACTGTGCTCATTGGCACCTTCAAAGCAGCAGAAATATTTCTGTACCCTTCCCCAGATTTGTGCCTCCAGACAATCCTGTCTCAGAGGTCTACAGACAGTTCCTTTGACTTCATGCTTGGTTTGTTCTCTGACTGTCAACTGTGGGACCTTATATGTAGACAGGTGTGTGCCTTTCCAAATCATGTCCAATCAACTGAATTGACTGCAGGTGGACTCCAGTTAAGCTGCAGAAACATCTCAAGGATGATCAGTGGAAACAGGAGGTACCTGAGCTCAATTCTGAGCTTCATGGCAAAGGCTGTGAATAGATATGGACATGTGATTTCTTAATTATTTATTTTTTTAAATAAATTTGCAAAAATCTCAAAAGTTTTTTTTCACATTGTCATTATGGGGTATTGTGTGTAGACATTTGATGAAAAAATAATGAATTGTATCCATTTTGGAATAAGGCTGTAACGCAACAAAATGTGGCAAAACTGAAGTGCTGTGAATACTTCATGGGTGCAAAAGCTTGAACTTTACATGCTGTATGCTTTGTGAGCACTGTTTAACTATTTAAGGTGTGACAGATTAATTTTCTAATACTTCATTTTACACAAACAAAAAAAAATCACCGACTTGCGTTTCTTAATATATGCTTTTCTTTTGGTATATCGCTTGTCTTATTAGGAAAAAAATATACAGTACACTTTCTACATAAATACACAAGTTCTCTGTTCTTCCTGCTCTGACTGTGGAGGCCCCCCATTATTGGCTTTCACATTTTATAATTCAATAAGAATAAAATTTAAACCACGGTCAGTGTTCCTGAGAACTGAGAGTGGTACTTTTAGTGCAGCTTCACCCTGTCAAACTTCATTTTTGTTTATATTAAGACACAATCAGTTGTTATAAAAGTGAAATGTTAGGATCAGTGTAGAGACGGAATAGGAACAATCAAATCCAAATATGTGGTTCCATGAAATAGTAATCACACCGTATTCTAATCCATGTGACAGACTCAGACTCCGTCATCTGACCAGTATGGGAACATAGGCTTTTTATAACAAATATGAGCAAGAAAATGGGACTGAGGACTATCTCTCGTTTAGCTTATCAATGCATCTAATGTTTAATAATTGAATGGGTTGAAAATTGTCCAGAGTTTGACTGGTTCTGTGTGTGTAATTAAACTGAAGAAGTTCAAATTTTATGTAAATGTTTGGGTCAACGTGCTCCAGAGTTTCTCAGCCTTGAAGTTGTGGCGCCAAAATGCCTTTGGCACAGAGTGACATCATACGCGGGCTAATCATGAGTGCCTTTGTCAGTGGGTTATGGAGGGTTTGATTCGTGGCTGTAAGCTCGGAGGTAAACCCGCGGTGAAGCGGGTGAAGAAGGTTGAGAAACTCTGTCGCGGTTAGCCGATGATGTTTGTCGATAACCTGATGTGTGTGTTTAGGTGACGGGGCATCACATTGCCCAGTTGGATCCTCTGGGAATCAGCTGTGTCAATTTTGATGATGCTCCGGTCAATGCCGGCTTCCATCACGTTGGTGAGAACGCCAGAAGAGAACAAAAAGAACTTCCTGCCTGTGGCGCTAACGTTGTTTTTCCCTCCCACCCTCCCTGTTCTTCTTCTTCTCCTCCTCTCTCTGCTCTTCTAACATCTTACCTTTCTGTCCAAACACTTGCTTCGTCTCTGTTCTGTCTCTTAATCTTTTTTCTCTCGTGCTCTCCTGTGTTTTCTGACTTTCTGGATCTTTCCCTTCGCCCTCTTTCCCTTCATTCCTTCTCTTTCGGCCGCTTCTTTTTGTTGCCTGTCATTCACCATCTTCATTTCGCTCGGTCTCGTTCACTCCTCCATCCCCTCTTCCTCCTGTCCCGGGTGGGCTCTGCATTGTTGTCACCTCCTGTAGATCCGAGGGCACCATGTGGCCCAGTTGGACCCCCTTGGCATCATGGACGCTGATCTGGACTCGTGTGTCCCCACTGACATTATCACCTCCTCTGACAAGCTGGGTGAGGAGCTCAACCCTCAGAAAGCAACCAGATCTCCTCTGTCCCCGCTCTGTGTCCTCCTGCTCTGCCTCAGTCTCTGGCTCTGTGGTTCTAGGATTTAAAGCTTTACTGGGGAAGGTTGAAGACTGCTTTTGGAACTTAGTTTTGAACTCAAACCTTCTTGTACACTTGGAAAGTTTTGAGAAACTTCTTGTGTACTCTGAATGTTTGTCCAACTTTTCCTTTTACCAAACACACTTGGTAACTTCCCACCAAGCTCCAGGAACCTTGAGACGGTTAATGTTTCAGGATTCGGATTAAGACTTTAATTTAAAGATAGGAGACTTTGTGACTTAGAAAAGTAAGTATTTCCTTGTCTCTGGAACATTCGGACACTGGAGACTTTTCTGAAAGTTTTTTTTGGGGTGGAGGTTGAGTCATGGGAAGTGTGCCTCCGATCACTGTTAATCATGATCCTATTTTCCATTAATCCTTTTAACTCTTTGATTAACCTTTAAGGAACGATGGCACTCTGCCATTTATCTTATTGGTCACAGGTATTCTGATCAACATGTCACATCACCATTAGCCAAGATGTTCTTTCCCCCATCAAACCGAAATACAGAAAACAGGGCTGTGAAAACTTCGCGGATTTCATCATGGGGGGGGTGGTGTTAGTGATGTACTCTTTAATCGTGAACATCACTGACTTTTTAAAATGCTTATCGCGCAACGTTCTCTTTTTTTACGACAAAGTGTAAGTTTTATAAGTCCGCAGACACTGATCTGTGTGTTAGATACAAGTCAGTTTCCTCTGATCTACGGAGTTTCTTGGAGGAAAAATGCCACTCAAAGCGTAGCTGTTACGACAGTTGTCGTAAAGCAGGACTGGTTGGTTGCTGCGGCGACGCTGTGTGGCTCCTATGCGACGCTTAAGCTAAACTTAGCATGTGGACATCCCAAACTTTTAGAGCTCTCAAGATTTGTGCAGCATGTCTGTGCCACGGAGCGACGTCGCACAGAGAGAAGATGGTGAGAAAGACTGTTTGAAAAAGTCTTATAAGGACAAGAATCCGTGGAATCGTCGCTGGCTTCATCAACACACCTGAAAGATAAAAGAAACGGGAAAAGTGAACTGTGACCTCTCAGGAAAACACGGTAAGAATTTTTCTCTCCCTGGAAAATAAACATTCTGCTGTTCAAACAGGATTTTAGACAAGATTATGTGACTTTTTTTCACTAATCTAGACTTTCTTTCATTGTAAAAAAGACATTGTGGCTTTGAATGGATTTAGGCTGCATGAATTTACACAAGAATATGTGACTTTTTACTATAAGGTATGTTATTGATATTTTACCGTGAATTTCCAAATATTCTACAAGCTTTAGCTGTGGTTTTTGAAATGCTGTAACAGTCTTTTCAGTCTTCATAAATTTCGTGTAGTTTAATTGTTCTGAGGTAATGTATAATTTGGTTTACAATTAAAAGGAAAATCATTCCAGGTCCTACTTCCACGTCATATTCTGTTATTTCAACATCATTATTGACAGGTCAAATGAAAGGTTGAATGTAGGATCATTTAAATATCCACTAATTGAGATTTGTTCTTCCAGGAGATGCTGAAAAAGTATGATTAGACAAAAAATGTAATTCTGGGGCCCCACAGGGCCCTAGACCCCGGCTCCTGGGGAGCTGTACCCCCCCCCCCGCAAATTTTCCTCGGATTTCACAATGTTCATTTCACAGCCCTAAGAAAAAGTCTTTACATATTTATTAGCGCAAACGTCCAAACTATGAGTGCCAGTCACGAGGTTAAGTGGACTGCATTTATATAGCGCTTTTCTATCTGCATCAGATGCTCAAAGTGCTTTACAGTTATGCCTCACATTCACCCCAATGTCAGGGTGCTGCCATGCAAGGCGCTCCCTACACACCGGGAGCCATCGGGGATTAAAGACCTTGCCCAAGGGCCCTTAGTGATTTTCCAGTCAGGTGGGGATTTGAACCGAGGATCTTCTGGTCTCAAGCCCAACACCTTAACCACTAGACCATCACCTCCCCCAAGGTTCTATAGCGCATTATTGCCGTAGGCCTTAGCTAGCAAACGGCATGTTGCTGCCGTGGGCCTTAGCTAGCAAACGGCATGTTGCTGCCGTGGGCCTTAGCTAGCAAACGGCATGTTGCTGCCGTGGGCCTTAGCTAGCAAACGGCATGTTGCTGCCATAGCACAAAGCTAGGAAATGGCTGGTTACTACCATAGGCCTTAGCTGGCACAGTCAAACAGCACGGTGGTACTGCCATAGGCATTGGCTGGCACAGTCAAAAGGTATGATGTTACTGTCGTAAGCGTTGGCTGGCACAGTCAGTAGGCACGTTGCCGCTGTAGGCGCTGGCTGCTGCAGTCCAGCGGCATGATGGTAGGAGTTTTTTGAGTGACTGTAGAAACCCCCGCTTGTAGCTTTAGTCGACATACTTGGCTGTGCTTTTAAGCTGTGGCTTTTTGGCTTTTAGTTTCTGGAAGTTCAGCTTCTGTTTTGAGGTGTTCTGACGTCATCTTGAGCAGCTGCTGGCTGGCTTCTGATTGGCTTTTGAGGCCTGATCGCTGTAGAGACACTGAGGTTACAGACCAGCTTAAGGGAACAAAATGCTCTGACCGGACCTGCTGACAGTGTCATGGAGATGAGGTCTGTCTCAAATTCAGGAACTTTGTGGGTAGAAACCGGCTTCAGACAGGCTAACGCTGGATAAATGTTCTGAGCAGCATAAAGAACAGACAAAGTGGCGTTTCACTGTCGTCTGTTTGTAGCTTTAAAAATATAACTGTCTGAAGGGGATTATGGGGATTTGTAGGTTAAAGAAACAAACTTCTTAAAGACACAAACATGAAAATGGCACAGATTTGGATGAATTAATTGTCAGCAGCATACATAAAAACTGGCTCTTTTTATCGCTGTGTCTCTATGGTCTCACTTACCGCTGTCATCTCCTTGCTTCACTAACAGCTAATTAGCTTTAGCTTAGCACACCTGGTCTGCTTTGATCCTCTGTCACGTTGCTATGGTGCTGTGATACAGCCGAGGTTGGTTTGCTGATGGAGTGATGTCTCTTGGTTGTAAATGTGGATCTTATTGATATCTAACATTGTCACTGCAGTTACTAAAGTCAGCCCACTGAGTTGGTTAGTTAGCTAGCTACATGTTAACTAGCTGTTGTGACTGGCCTGGGAGACAGAATCATGAATAGATGTATGTTGATCTAGTTTTCAAACTGATTCCATGCTGTAGGACAGGATTTTATAAATGCTAAGTCTTGTTTTGGACATTGCTTGTTTAATTAGCATCAGTGTTGTCAAAATGTAATTGAGTCTTGGAGCAGATTTGTCATTTCATATCAAAGTTGACCAACTCGTTGCAAAACTTCTGGGTGTATTTTTAGAATAGAATAGAAACTTTGTCATTGCACATATATCCATACAACGAAACTTGTCCTCTGCATTTAAACCGTCCTAAATACAGTTAGACACAATCTAACCACTAGGGGCAGTAGGCAGCCACAGTCCGGCACCCGGGGACCAACTCCAGCTGTAGAGACGCTGCCTTGCTCAGGGGCAGAGAAAGGAGCAGACCATAAATAGACATGGTTGTGACTGTGGGAGGAAACCCACGCTGACATGAGGAAACATGCAAACTTCCACACAGAAAGGGCAGCACCAGTGCTAACCACTAAACCACCGTGCCACTCCTGATCACAGTGAATTGTGTAACAAATAACTTGTTGCCAAAATGCCAATCTGGGCGCTAAGCGGTTAAGCCCACGCGCATCTTCATACAAGCAGTCATACATAATTTCCACTGTTTTTTTTTTTTTTTTTTTCCTTTGAGAGCAGTGATACTTTGGGTTTAGTTAGTTAGTTGCCAATTTCACCTTAATTGAAGGCTGGCAAATACATTCACAAAATGGATCGCCAGTCAGCGACGAACTTTACATCTTTCCAGAGTGCTCCTCTTTTTGTGTGTGTGTGTGTGTGTGTGTGTGTGTGTGTGTGTGTGTGTGTGTGTGTCTGTGTGTGAGAGAGAGAGACCACACTGAGCACTTAAAGTTGAAAATAAAATCTCTGAACTGTTCAGGACAGTGCTGTGTCATCACGTTTCTTTTTTCTCTCTACATCCAGCTGATATGACACAAACACCTTGCTGCCGTCCACTTTGGTTACAGGCAGCAGTTAGAGCCTTCAGCAGAAGGCATCAAACGTCAGAATCTGACATCTATGGCAGTTTTAGACTCCTGGAAAGAACTCCTTTTTCACACCAGACAGCTGCTCTAGTAATGGCAAAGTGCCTTAAAAACAAAACATATGAAACATTGTGTTTCTTGATGTGATGGTTTGTCAGACAGCAGCTGATTTGTGGGTCATGTTTGGCCCTGCCTCCTTTTCTGTGTCGACATGCTTAACCAGGGTGCCTGGACTTAACCATTGAAGAGTAAAGTGTGTGCACCTGGACCCTGAGATCTGCTGGTGATGACTGGGACCGATTGTGACAATGCACAGTAAATTTGGCTGAACTCCAAATCTATAGTTTGTGCTCATGCAGTTTGTGGTATGGAGGTCAGTACCATATTTTCCATTGTGAAAGGGACGGATGGAGTGTGAGATCGATAGACGGATCGGTGCAGCATCTGCAGTGATGTGGTCGCTGTATCGGACCGTCGTGGTGAAGAGAGAGCTGAGCAGGGGGGCAAAGCTCTCCATTTACCGATCGATCTACATTCCGATCCTCACCTATGGTCATGAGATTTGGCTCATGACCGAAAGAACGAGATCGCGAGTATGAGCGGCCGAGATGAATTTCCTCCGCAGGGTGGCTGGGCGCTCCCTTAGAGATAGGGTGAGGAGCTCGGTCATTCAGGAGGAGCTCGGAGTCGAGCTGCTGCTCCTTCACATCGAAAGGAGCCAGTTGAGGTGGCTCGGGCATCTTTTCCAGATGCCCCCTGGACGCCTCGCTGGAGATGTGTTCCGAGTACGTCCCATCAGGAGGAGACCCCGGGGAAGACCCAGGACACGCTGGAGGGACTACGTCTCTCGGCTGGCTTGGGAACGCTTTGGGGTTCCCCCGGAGGAGCTGGGGGAGGTGTGTGTGGATCGGGAGGTCTGGGCGGCTTTGCTTGAGCTGCTGCCCCCGCAACCCGACTCCCAATAAAGCGGAAGAAAATGGATGGATGGAGTTTGGGAAGTACTGCAACACATAGTCCGATGTGACCTATATGCCAAAAAAAAAAAAATCACACAGTCACTAATAGTTATAATTACTGTTTAAATAAGACTTTCCCAGGAGTCAAAGCATTAAACAAAATAAACTCAAATAATAAAATAATAAATGCTAAAAAAAATATATTACAAGAATATATAAAAGTCCCTAATGAAAGAACTGATAATACAGAAAGAAGTGCAAAAAAAATACAAATCAAAACCACTAAATCAGTGTCTGCTAATAAGAAAACAAAGGAGTCTTCAGTCCAGATAGAAATGAGTCCACAGAATCACAGTCTTCTCATGATGGGCAAACACAGTTTGTGCGACATAACCAGCTGACTGTAGAGAGAAACTGCAAGAACAAAGTTCTCCTTCTGTGAGCTGTACTTGCGGAGGTGTCATGGTTCTGTTTTAACCCCTGAATGTTTGGCTCTAGTCCTAGTCTCGGTCTCCCCGCCTGTCTGGGAAACCCCCTGGGTGTCTCTGTGTGGGCCGGTTTTGGTGTGGATTGTGTTTTAGGCACCCAGGAGCTCGCACCCAGCATGTTCTGGTCTCCATCCCACTTTCTCTACCACACGAGTACAAATTGGCGGTCCTGTTTTGTGACTCTGGGATCAGGTGGTAGAGGCTCTGAGATGTCAGGCCTGACCTTGGTTGTGGTAGTTGTGTAGTCATGGCTGTGGGTATTGGGTTTTAGAGGGTCATTGGTCACTAATGTTATCTGGGTATCTCTCCCTTTGCTGCCCCCTGCTGGCGCCACTCCCAGACCTGACTGTGTGCAAGGAGAGGCTGCGAATCCTAACGGTAGGAGGTACGAACAATGAACACGCTGGTGTGTCACTGCGCAGTGCTGCAAAGCCTGAAGCTGACCTTCAGCAGGTCTGCAGGAGCTCGCACGTAGTCTGCTGCTTAGTTACACCTGACAAACATGACATGCATTATCATCGGACGTGTTACAGATGTCGTGGACGCGCCGCTTTGTCCTGTTGGCTGGATCCACCACAGCGTTCCACCATGTTGGCTTCAGCTTAGATCCAATAAATAAGTTCGGTCTAAATGGAACTTAGCAGTTACATATATAATTATAATAAAATGTATTTTTATTAACTTTTAAAAATTATTGTGGATTTTTTTTAACTCTATTTGTGTCCATTTCAAAGTATAAAGAAACCTCTGTAATCCTTTTAACAAATTGGGCTATAATAAGTTTAAATAATTAAAAGATCTTAAATGTTTTTGGTGTCTGGGATTGAGTCCTTTTTTTTCCAGGTTTGACTCTTAAATTTGACCTGTAATTTATGTGGTCAGATTTTTATTATTCTAACGTTTTGTTGTTGTTTTTATCAGCAACTGACACATTTACAGTTTGTATTGTGAGATTTTTGAATTAATGTTGGCGTCTAAACTAAAACTTGAAAATCCAATGCACTACAATCACTTGGACATTACTGACAGTACAAATATATATTTTTATCAGTATTGTAAAAAATTAGAATGATTAGGCTTTTTTTTAGATGGCAAACTGTTTAATTTAAATCTGTAAGGTTTTTACAGTTTTCTCTCTTTTTTTGGAGGCAAATTGATGTCTTGAGCAAAAACATAGCAAAGGACACAAATCAACACTTTTAGGCATCCTTTCTGTTTGCGGCAAACTCGGTGAGGAAGCTGAGGGTGTGGACGCTGACAGATTGACCAATTAGTCTTTAGGATTGTGTTTTTTTTTGTCTGTCTCTTTTAGCCTGTGTAGCTTCATTAGCTTGTAGCTGCTGTGCTGTTTTGTCCGCAGTGATCTGACACACGTGCTGTGAACTGACCCACACAGGTTTGGTTTGTACCTTTTTATATATAAAGTGGCCACAGTTCGTCTGAACTGCATGTTTCAGATAAAAACATTTTCTTTTCAGTTCATAAAATGTTGGGCTTTTGAGACAAAACTCTGAATCTTGACTCAAGCAAATATTTGGGTGTGAGTGAGTGTTGTGCTGACACAAATTACCTCTGTTTGAAAACTCCCGTCCAAAGCTAATTACGAGCGATACGTTAGCGGGCGATGCTCATTTGTTCACGGTTCCATAAAGGTCGATGGAGGAACTAAAGAGAGTAAAGAAACCTTTAGTGGTGATCAGAGTGAGTTCCTTTTTTGCCAAAGGATGATTATAGAAATATCAGTTTTTACCCCGTCCAAAGGGCCTCTCAAATTCCAGAGAGCTGCGGGGGGTGGTCCCAACTGTCCAGAATGTCATTGTCATGGTTACGCAGCATAACTAGTAATTTTTTTAAACCTATTCCTGATTTGACTTTACTGGACTTAATCTCTTCTTAAACATGAAAAATAGAAGACATGATACTATGTAAAACCAAATGAAATCTGCTTTTTTGTTGTTTTTTTTAATAACTGTTTGAGTTTTGTTGTTTATACAGGAAAAAACTGCGAAACTAAGAGGCAAACAATTTCAATTTATTTAATTTATATAATCAATCAATCAATCAATTTTTTTATATAGCGCCAAATCACAACAAACAGTTGCCCCAAGGCGCTTTATATTGTAAGGCAAGGCCATACAATAATTATGTAAAACCCCAACGGTCAAAACGACCCCCTGTGAGCAAGCACTTGGCTACAGTGGGAAGGAAAAACTCCCTTTTAACAGGAAGAAACCTCCAGCAGAACCAGGCTCAGGGAGGGGCAGTCTTCTGCTGGGACTGGTTGGGGCTGAGGGAGAGAACCAGGAAAAAGACATGCTGTGGAGGGGAGCAGAGATCGATCACTAATGATTAAATGCAGAGTGGTGCATACAGAGCAAAAAGAGAAAGAAACAGTGCATCATGGGAACCCCCCAGCAGTCTACGTCTATAGCAGCATAACTAAGGGATGGTTCAGGGTCACCTGATCCAGCCCTAACTATAAGCTTTAGCAAAAAGGAAAGTTTTAAGCCTAATCTTAAAAGTAGAGAGGGTGTCTGTCTCCCTGATCTGAATTGGGAGCTGGTTCCACAGGAGAGGAGCCTGAAAGCTGAAGGCTCTGCCTCCCATTCTACTCTTACAAACCCTAGGAACTACAAGTAAGCCTGCAGTCTGAGAGCGAAGCGCTCTATTGGGGTGATATGGTACTACGAGGTCCCTAAGATAAGATGGGACCTGATTATTCAAAACCTTATAAGTAAGAAGAAGAATTTTAAATTCTATTCTAGAATTAACAGGAAGCCAATGAAGAGAGGCCAATATGGGTGAGATATGCTCTCTCCTTCTAGTCCCCGTCAGTACTCTAGCTGCAGCATTTTGAATTAACTGAAGGCTTTTTAGGGAACTTTTAGGACAACCTGATAATAATGAATTACAATAGTCCAGCCTAGAGGAAATAAATGCATGAATTAGTTTTTCAGCATCACTCTGAGACAAGACCTTTCTGATTTTAGAGATATTGCGTAAATGCAAAAAAGCAGTCCTACATATTTGTTTAATATGCGCTTTGAATGACATATCCTGATCAAAAATGACTCCAAGATTTCTCACAGTATTACTAGAGGTCAGGGTAATGCCATCCAGAGTAAGGATCTGGTTAGACACCATGTTTCTAAGATTTGTGGGGCCAAGTACAATAACTTCAGTTTTATCTGAGTTTAAAAGCAGGAAATTAGAGGTCATCCATGTCTTTATGTCTGTAAGACAATCCTGCAGTTTAGCTAATTGGTGTGTGTCCTCTGGCTTCATGGATAGATAAAGCTGGGTATCATCTGCGTAACAATGAAAATTTAAGCAATACCGTCTAATAATACTGCCTAAGGGAAGCATGTATAAAGTAAATAAAATTGGTCCTAGCACAGAACCTTGTGGAACTCCATAATTAACTTTAGTCTGTGAAGAAGATTCCCCATTTACATGAACAAATTGTAATCTATTAGACAAATATGATTCAAACCACCGCAAAATAAAATTAAAATTTTGTTAGCAAAGAAAGTCATGAAGTCATTACTAGTTAAAGTTAATGGAATACTCAGCTCAATAGAGCTCTGACTCTTTGTCAGCCTGGCTACAGTGCTGAAAAGAAACCTGGGGTTGTTCTTATTTTCTTCAATTAGTGATGAGTAGAAAGATGTCCTAGCTTTACGGAGGGCTTTTTTATAGAGCAACAGACTCTTTTTCCAGGCTAAGTGAAGATCTTCTAAATTAGTGAGACGCCATTTCCTCTCCAACTTACGGGTTATCTGCTTTAAGCTACGAGTTTGTGAGTTATACCACGGAGTCAGACACTTCTGATTTAAAGCTCTCTTTTTCAGAGGAGCTACAGCATCCAAAGTTGTCTTCAATGAGGATGTAAAACTATTGACGAGATACTCTATCTCCCTTACAGAGTTTAGGTAGCTACTCTGCACTGTGTTGGTATATGGCATTAGAGAACATAAAGAAGGAATCATATCCTTAAACCTAGTTACAGCGCTTTCTGAAAGACTTCTAGTGTAATGAAACTTATTCCCCACTGCTGGGTAGTCCATCAGAGTAAATGTAAATGTTATTAAGAAATGATCAGACAGAAGGGAGTTTTCAGGGAATACTGTTAAGTCTTCTATTTCCATACCATAAGTCAGAACAAGATCTAAGATATGATTAAAGTGGTGGGTGGACTCATTTACTTTTTGAGCAAAGCCAATAGAGTCTAATAATAGATTAAATGCAGTGTTGAGGCTGTCATTCTCAGCATCTGTGTGGATGTTAAAATCGCCCACTATAATTATCTTATCTGAGCTAAGCACTAAGTCAGACAAAAGGTCTGAAAATTCACAGAGAAACTCACAGTAACGACCAGGTGGACGATAGATAATAACAAATAAAACTGGTTTTTGGGACTTCCAATTTGGATGGACAAGACTAAGAGACAAGCTTTCAAATGAATTAAAGCTCTGTCTGGGTTTTGGATTAATTAATAAGCTGGAATGGAAGATTGCTGCTAATCCTCCGCCCCGGCCCGTGCTACGAGCATTCTGACAGTTAGTGTGACTCGGGGGTGTTGACTCATTTAAACTAACATATTCATCCTGCTGTAACCAGGTTTCTGTTAGGCAGAATAAATCAATATGTTGATCAATTATTATATCATTTACCAAGAGGGACTTAGAAGAGAGAGACCTAATGTTTAATAGACCACATTTAACTGTTTTAGTCTGTGGTGCAGTTGAAGGTGCTATATTATTTTTTCTTTTTGAATTTTATGCTTAAATAGATTTTTGCTGGTTATTGGTAGTCTGGGAGCAGGCACCGTCTCTACGGGGATGGGGTAATGAGGGGATGGCAGGGGGAGAGAAGCTGCAGAGAGGTGTGTAAGACTACAACTCTGCTTCCTGGTCCCAACCCTGGATAGTCACGGTTTGGAGGATTTAAGAAAATTGGCCAGATTTCTAGAAATGAGAGCTGCTCCATCCAAAGTGGGATGGATGCCGTCTCTCCTAACAAGACCAGGTTTTCCCCAGAAGCTTTGCCAATTATCTATGAAGCCCACCTCATTTTTTGGACACCACTCAGACAGCCAGCAATTCAAGGAGAACATGCGGCTAAACATGTCACTCCCGGTCCGATAGGGGAGGGGCCCAGAGAAAACTACAGAGTCCGACATTGTTTTTGCAAAGTTACACACCGATTTAATGTTAATTTTAGTGACCTCCGATTGGCGTAACCGGGTGTCATTACTGCCGACGTGAATTACAATCTTACCAAATTTACGCTTAGCCTTAGCCAGCAGTTTCAAATTTCCTTCAGTGTCGCCTGCTCTGGCCCCCGGAAGACAATTGACTATGGTTGCTGGTGTCGCTAACTTCACATTTCTCAAAACAGAGTCGCCAATAACCAGAGTTTGATCCTCGGCGGGTGTGTCGTCGAGTGGGAAAAAACGGTTAGAGATGTGAACGGGTTGGCGGTGTACACGGGGCTTCTGTTTAGGGCTACGCTTCCTCCTCACAGTCACCCAGTCAGCCTGCTTTCCCGGCTGCTCGGGATCTGCCAGGGGGTAACTAACGGCGGCTAAGCTACCTTGGTCCGCACCGACTACAGGGGCCTTGCTAGCTGTAGAATTTTCCACGGTGCGGAGCCGAGTCTCCAATTCGCCCAGCCTGGCCTCCAAAGCTACGAATAAGCTACACTTATTACAAGTACCATTACTGCTAAAGGAGGCCGAGGAATAACTAAACATTTCACACCCAGAGCAGAAAAGTGTGGGAGAGACAGGAGAAGCCGCCATGCTAAATCGGCTAAGAGCTAGTAGCTACGCTAAGCTAGCGGATTCCTAAAAACACGCAAAGTGAATAATGTGTAAATAATTTAGAGGTGATTCAGCAGAAGGAGTGCTTTAGTTAAGGCACGTAAAGATTACACTGGGAAACAAATCGTAATCTAGATAACTAGATCAATCTAACTGCGCAGATTAAACAGCTAACAGATACAGAAAAAACACCGCTGTGCTCCGGAACAGGAAGTGATACAATACCGCAGTGAGAGCCAACCACCAGTAGAGGCCAGAACACCAGTAATATAGCGCTAAATCACAACAAAGATACCTCTAGGTGCTTCACACAATTAAAGCCCCTTTCATATTGGCGCATTCATAGAGCTGCGTATTGCAGTGTTATTTAAATACGCCTGAAATGTGTGCATACTCAACCTTTTTCAGTGTTTGTTTCATACTTGCAGCTGTGTGTGTTCGCTCACACAGTCGCGTGTACCATGCTACTATTAAACCTGTTCAGTGCTATGTTCTGCCTCTGTGGAAGTGCGCTCGTCTGATGAGCGCACCGACATGCAGCATGTGCGCTTTTATTTTAAAGTCACAGGTTTGATCAGACACACAGAGAGAGAGAGAGAGAGAGAGACACAGAGTGAGAGTGAGGGAGAGCACGCACGCGAGAGAGAGAGTAAGCGACCGACCTACTGTTTCTGTTGTGTTTCTGGATTTCTGAGTTGAGGTTCGATTCCCTGTTCTGATCACACACAGGTGCTGTGGGCTGTGTGATCATGTTCTCAGCTGATTCACTCTGGATTCATGCACTCAGTTTTTGGTTGTGTACAGGAGTGCCGTGTTGCACAGACCTGCTTCAAACTGTGTCCAGCGCTCTACGCCGAAGAAAATTAAACATGTTTAATTTCTTCCGTCCTACGCCCTTAGCCCTCAACATACTGCTGCGTAGCGAAAAAAACTCGACGTAGAGCTGCTAAAAGTGGGTGTAGAACTGCTCAACTCAGCATAGACAATACACCACAATGAGCAGCTCTACGAATAATCCAATGTGAAAGGGGCTTAAGGTCTAACCTTACCAACCCCCAGAGCAACAGTGGTAAGAAAAACAACTCCCTCTGATGATTTGAGGAAGAAGCCTCAAGCAGACCAGACTCAAAGGGGTGACCCTCTGCTTGGGACATGCTACAGACAACAAAACAAATATACAGGAAATGTTGCCGGTGCACAGGACAGGAGGGTTTCAGAAACAGACACCACACCCATCTCTGGAAGGAGCCGCACCTCAAACACAGAGAAAAAAGAATCGGGCATCAGAAAGACAAGAAATAAAGTATAATTTGTCAGCATTAAACAACAAGAAAAACAGAAAAAATGCTAAGGTGATCGCCGGCCACTAGCCCTAAGCTTCACTAACAGACCCAGACTTTAAAGTTGAGACCACAGCACGCTCTGTTTACTAATAAAATTAATTTAAGAGTAAAAAGCATAGTAACATACTATGTCAGTATGCTAGACATACGAAAGAGAAAATAAGTGCATCTTAATTCTGGACTTGGAAGTCTACAAAATCTGTCTTATTGATGCAGGGAGATCATTCCACAGAACAGGGGCACGATAAGAGAAAGCTCTGTGACCTGCAGACTTTTTATTCACCCAGGATTTCAGGTATTTTCAGGTATTCAGTTTAGTAGCAGAACCTTAAAATCTGATCTCACTGGGACAGGAAGCCAGTGAAGAGACACCAAAATGGGTGTAATGTGGTCAAACTTTGTGCTTCGTGTCAAAAGTCTGGCAGCAGCATTTTGAACCAATTGGAGAGCCCTAATGCTGGACTGTGGTAAACCAGAAAATAGAACATTGCAGTAGTCCAATCTAGAAGAGATAAACGCATGAATCAGGGTCTCAGCATCAGCTATAGACAGGATGGGACGAATCTTCACTATATTTCGCAGGTGGAAGAAAGCAATCCTAGTAATATCTCTAATATGGAGGTCAAAGGACAATGTAGGATCAAAAATTACCCCAAGGTTCCTCACTTTGTCCATATGATGTATGACAAATGAGCCTAGGCTGAGCGTTAACTGTTCAAATTGATGCCGATGTCTCACTGGACCAAGGACCATCATTTCAGTCTTATCAGAGTTTAAAAATAGGAAGTTTCTAGACATCCAGCTTCTCACTGCTGCAAGGCAATCTTCTAAGGATTTTATGTGAGTGAGATTACCAGCAGTTTTTGGCATGTATAACTGAGTATCATCAGCATAGAACTGAAAGGTAATCCCAAAACATCGCAATATGTGCCCAAGGGGTGCTATATAAAGGGAGAAAAGTAGGGGGCCTAAGACGGACCCTGTGGAATCCCAAATTTCATGTCACTAAGGTTAGAGGTAGTGTTACTGTACAAAACACAGTAAGAACGACTGAAGATCATTCACCACTTTTGTGAGAGCAGACTGAAGTGGCTGAAAGAGATTCTCAGTAAGGTAGTCCATGAGCTGCTGTGAAACCACTTTTTCCAGAATTTTTGAACAAAATGATAGATTTGATATCGGCCGCTAGTTTTTTATTTATTTATTTCTCTCTTCTCAATACACTACGCTGAAGATTAGATTTCTTAAGTAATGGTTTAATCACTGCAGATTTGAAACATTTAGGAACAGATCCAGAAGTTAACCCCTTAAGCCCTAGAGCCTATAGCACCAAAATCACATACCCATACATTGATTTATTTCTCAGCTTGTACAAGGCCAAAAATGCAAAAGTTTGGATCAGCTAAAAGACAGGTCCTAGGGGATGTTGTGGATGCACAAAAATTTAACGTAAATAATACTTGGTAGGAGTAAATTAGGTTTTTTTTTCCAAAAAAATGAATTCCGATTTCTTTATTTGCTTGTCATTTCAGCTGTGGTTAGTTGATATGTGATTGAAGTGGATACTTTTGTAGAGGAGACTTCGCTTGACATTTTGATGTGTAATAAGTGTATGATGGTGTCAGCATTGGTTAGTTATGAGTGTTCAAATGTTCCAAAACAGGGCAAGTCCCCAAATTTGGGGACTCTAGGGTTTAAGAGGTTAAAGAAAGATTAATTTCCAGCACAGTTGGCCCAAGAGTGGGCCACAGGTCCTTAAACAGTTTTGTTGGTATAGGATCTAAGATCTAAGCGGCTCGGCTCCGCACCGTGGAAAATTCTACAGCTAGCCAGGCCCCTGTAGTCGGTGCGGACCAAGGTAGCTTAGCCGCCGTTAGTTCCCCCCTGGCAGACCCCGTGCAGTCGGGAAGGCAGGCTGACTGGGTGACTGTGAGGAGGAAGCGTAGCCCTAAACAGAAGCCCCGTGTACACCGTCAACCCGTTCACATCTCTAACCGTTTTTCCCCACTCGACGATACACTCGCCGAGGATCAAACTCTGGTTATTGGCGACTCTGTTTTGAGAAATGTGAAGTTAGCGACACCAGCAACCATTGTCAATTGTCTTCCGGGGGCCAGAGCAGGCGACATCGAAGGACATTTGAAATTGCTGGCTAAGGCTAAGCGTAAATTTGGTAAGATTGTAATTCACGTCGGCAGTAATGACACTCGGTTACGTCAATCGGAGGTCACTAAAATTAACATTGAATCGGTGTGTAACTTTGCAAAAACAATGTCGGACTCTGTTGTTTTCTCTGGGCCCCTCCCCAATCAGACCAGGAGTGACATGTTTAGCCGCATGTTCTCCTTGAATTGCTGGCTGTCTGAGTGGTGTCCAAAAAATGAGGTGGGCTTCATTGATAATTGGCAAAGCTTCTGGGGAAAACCTGGTCTTGTTAGGAGAGACGGCATCCATCCCACTTTAGAGGGAGCAGCTCTCATTTCTAGAAATCTGGCCAATTTTTTGGGATCCTCCAAACTGTGACTGTCTAGCGTTGGGACCAGGAGGCAGAGCTGTGGTCTTATACACCTCTCTGCAGCTTCTCTCCCCCTGCCATCCCCCTATTACCCCATCCCCGTAGAGACGGTGCCTGCTCCCAGACCACCAATAACTAGCAAAAATCTATTTAAGCATAAAAATTCAAAAAGAAAAAATAATATAGCACCTTCAATTGCACCACAGACTAAAACAGTTAAATGTGGTCTATTAAACATTAGGTCTCTTTCTTCTAAGTCCCTGTTGGTAAATGATATAATAATTGATCAACGTATTGATTTATTCTGCCTAACAGAAACTTGGTTACAGCAGGATGAATATGTTAGTTTAAATGAGTCAACACCCCCGAGTCACACTAACTGTCAGAATGCTCGTAGCACGGGCCGGGGCGGAGGATTAGCAGCAATCTTCCATTCCAGCTTATTAATTAATCAAAAACCTAGACAGAGCTTTAATTCATTTGAAAGCTTGTCTCTTAGTCTTGTCCATCCAAATTGGAAGTCCCAAAAACCAGTTTTATTTGTTATTATCTATCGTCCACCTGGTCGTTACTGTGAGTTTCTCTGTGAATTTTCAGACCTTTTGTCTGACTTGGTGCTTAGCTCAGATAAGATAATTATAGTGGGCGATTTTAACATCCACACAGATGCTGAGAATGACAGCCTCAACACTGCATTTAATCTATTATTAGACTCTATCGGCTTTGCTCAAAAAGTAAATGAGTCCACCCACCACTTTAATCATATTTTAGATCTTGTTCTGACTTATGGTATGGAAATAGAAGACTTAACAGTATTCCCTGAAAACTCCCATTTGTCTGATCATTTTTAATAACATTTACATTTACCCTGATGGACTACCCTGCAGTGGGGAATAAGTTTCATTACACTAGAAGTCTTTCAGAAAGCGCTGTAACTAGGTTTAAGGATATGATTCCTTCTTTATGTTCTCTAATGTCATATACCAACACAGAGCAGAGTAGCTACCTAAACTCTGTAAGGGAGTTAGAGTATCTTGTCAATAGTTTTACATCCTCATTGAAGACAACTTTGGATGCTGTAGCTCCTCTGAAAAAGAGAGCTTTAAATCAGAAGTGTCTGACTCCGTGGTATAACTCACAAACTCGTAGCTTAAAGCAGATAACCCGTAAGTTGGAGAGGAAATGGCGTCTCACTAATTTAGAAGATCTTCACTTAGCCTGGAAAAAGAGTTTGTTGCTCTATAAGAAAGCCCTTCGTGAAGCTAGGACATCTTTCTACTCATCACTAATTGAAGAAAATAAGAACAACCCCAGGTTTCTTTTCAGCACTGTAGCCAGGCTGACAAAGAGTCAGAGCTCTATTGAGCTGAGTATTCCATTAACTTTAACTAGTAATGACTTCATGACTTTCTTTGCTAACAAAATTTTGACTATTAGAGAAAAAATTACTCATAACCATCCCAAAGATGTATCGTTATCTTTGGCTGCTTTCAGTGATGCCGGTATTTGGTTAGACTCTTTCTCTCCGATTGTTCTGTCTGAGTTATTTTCATTAGTTACTTCATCCAAACCATCAACATGCTTATTAGACCCCATTCCTGCCAGGCTGCTCAAGGAAGTCCTACCATTATTTAATGCTTCAATCTTAAATATGATCAATCTATCTTTGTTAGTTGGTTATGTACCACAGGCCTTTAAGGTGGCAGTAATTACACCATTACTTAAAAAGCCATCACTTGACCCAGCTATCTTAGCTAATTATAGGCCAATCTCCAACCTTCCTTTTCTCTCAAAGATTCTTGAGAGGGTAGTTGTAAAACAGCTAACTGATCACCTGCAGAGGAATGGTCTATTTGAAGAGTTTCAGTCAGGTTTTAGAATTCATCATAGTACAGAAACAGCATTAGTGAAGGTTACAAATGATCTTCTTATGGCTTCGGACAGTGGACTTATCTCTGTGCTTGTTCTGTTGGACCTCAGTGCTGCTTTTGATACTGTTGACCATAAAATTTTATTACAGAGATTAGAGCATGTCATAGGTATTAAAGGCATTGCGCTGCGGTGGTTTGAATCATATTTGTCTAATAGATTACAGTTTGTTCATGTAAATGGGGAATCTTCTTCACAGACTAAAGTTAATTATGGAGTTCCACAAGGTTCTGTGCTAGGACCAATTTTATTCACTTTATACATGCTTCCCTTGGGCAGTATTATTAGACGGTATTGCTTAAATTTTCATTGTTACGCAGATGATACCCAGCTTTATCTATCCATGAAGCCAGAGGATACGCACCAATTAGCTAAACTGCAGGATTGTCTTACAGACATAAAGACATGGATGACCTCTAATTTCCTGCTTTTAAACTCAGATAAAACTGAAGTTATTGTACTTGGCCCCACAAATCTTAGAAGCATGGTGTCTAACCAGATCGTTACTCTGGATGGCATTTCCCTGATCTCTAGTAATACTGTGAGAAATCTTGGAGTTATTTTTGATCAGGATATGTCATTCAAAGCGCATATTAAACAAATATGTAGGACTGCCTTTTTGCATTTACGCAATATCTCTAAAATCAGAAAGGTCTTGTCTCAGAGTGATGCTGAAAAACTAATTCATGCATTTATTTCCTCTAGGCTGGACTATTGTAATTCATTATTATCAGGTTGTCCTAAAAGTTCCCTAAAAAGCCTTCAGTTGGTTCAGAATGCTGCAGCTAGAGTA
The DNA here is from genome assembly GCF_902500255.1 of Thalassophryne amazonica. Classification (NCBI taxonomy): domain Eukaryota; kingdom Metazoa; phylum Chordata; class Actinopteri; order Batrachoidiformes; family Batrachoididae; genus Thalassophryne; species Thalassophryne amazonica. Next base: position 129,673,213 of record NC_047107.1, read on the forward strand.
CTGACGGGGACTAGCAGGAGAGAGCATATCTCACCCGTGTTGGCCTCCCTTCATTGGCTTCCTGTTAATGCTAGAATAGAATTTAAAATTCTTCTTCTTACTTATAAGGTTTTGAATAATCAGGTCCCATCTTATCTTAGGGACCTCGTAGTACCATATTACCCCATTAGAGCGCTTCGCTCTCAGACTGCGGGCTTACTTGTAGTTCCTAGGGTTTGTAAGAGTAGAATGGGAGGCAGAGCCTTCAGCTTTCAGGCTCCTCTCCTGTGGAACCAGCTCCCAATTCAGATCAGGGAGACAGATACCCTCTCTACTTTTAAGATTAGGCTTAAAACTTTCCTTTTCGCTAAGGCTTATAGTTAGGGCTGGATCGGGTGACCCTGGACCATCCCTTGGTTATGTTGCTTTAGACGTAGACTGTGTTTCATAATTATTGTATGGCCTTGCCTTGCAATGTGGAGCGCCTTGGGGCAACTGTTTGTTGTGATTTGGCGCTATACAAGAAAAAAGTTGATTGATTGATTGATTGACATTACGAGTTTCGTCAGCATGCCTAGTGAGATACTATCAAATTCTGTAAATCTAGGTAATGCCTCAGTAATGGCGCCCACTTCAATAGCAGGGTGTAGTGGCTGGGTTAAGTCATCCTGGGATATGTTTAACCTAATGTCTTCTATTTTCTTCTCAAAGTAATCCAGGAAATCTTGTGCTGTAAAAGGAGAGCGAACTACAGGTGGTTGTCCATGAATAAGTGTTGCCACCGTGTCGAACAAGAACTTTGAGTTATGCTTCTTTTTGTTTATCAAATCAGAGTAATAGGTCCACTTTGTAGCCAGTAATGCATGCTTATAATCTAAGATAACATCACGCGACACAATAACATCATGCCATGCAAGGTGGAATATGCCATTTCCGTTCTCGACCTCTTGTCTTATGCTTGAGGTCACACAAGTAATCATTGAACCAAGGTGACTGTTTTGTGGGCGTGGTTTTAATAAAGGTGGCGCAATCATGTCAAGTGTTGTTTTGAGCACTGAGTTTAAACTATCCACAAGACTGTCTACTGATTGTTTTCCAAACGTGAAGCTAAAACATCAGGCAGTCTAGCTTCAAATTCAGTCGTAGTTGAGGAGTTGATGCGTCACCACAGTGATAAAAAAAGGTTGTTGTTCCACTAAACACAGCAGCAAAATTGTATACTTAATAAGTGAGTGATCAGAGACCACTGATGCAAGAGGCATGTTGTCAATATTCGTGACAGCAATACCACGTTTGAGAACCAAATCCAGGGTATTTCTACTAATGTGCGTCAAGTCCTGAATGCATTGCTGAAATCCTAATGCATCCGCAATTTTCCACAAATGATTTGCAGAGGGGATCACAAGGTTTATTTATATGAATGTTGAAGTCACCAATAATCAGAATGTTATCTGCACTAGTTGACAAGTTAGAGATGAATGCACCAAATTCATCTAAGAATTCAGAATATGGGCCCAGGGGCCTATATACAGTGACTAAGTAATACGGCTGATTTTTATTCTTCTGACCTTGGCAATACGTAGCATCGTGGGCAGAGTGAAGAATCAGATCTTCAAATGAGTTATATTTGTGACCCCCAACACCTAATAAGCTAACGATTTATAAATAAGAGCAACACCCCCGCCTTGCTTCACATCACAAGGGACATGACTAAATGTATATGCTCAGTGAGACAGAGTTCTTATTATGATGCTAGAATCAGTTTCTGTAGTAAAGTGTGCAGAGTAGCCCAGAGTCTCCAGAATTTTAAAAGTATTTGTATTTGAAATACTCAAAATATAAAGTATTTGTATTTGAAAAAGTACAAAGTATTTGTATTTGGAATTCGAAAATCTAAACTATTTGTGTTTAAATACAATGCAAAGTATTTGACCCCATGTCTGCTTTATAACAAAGGTAGGAGCCGTTTGGGAACATCCTCTGGAGGTGGACGGGGGGAGTAAGTCCTGTGGAAAAAAATGAAATTTTGCTCTTGTATGGAAATTGAAATACATTTTGGAAACACTCCCTCATAAATCTTGGTCCAGTCAGGAGAACTAAATGTTACCCCCAGATCACACTCCCACAGTGGCTTCCAAGAGTCGTAGACAGAAGCATCAGCGATTCAGTGGAGATCAGGGTATTTTCTCAATCTGAAAGACTCAGATGAAAGTTGTTCCCTCGCAGAAGGTATTCAAGAAAATGATCAATTTGGAGGTATTTATAGAAGTCTTGAGAAGGAATGCTAAACTCTGTCCTAATTTGCTCAAAAGACTTTAAAGAGTCAGAGGTGAGCAGGCTGGTGGACTCTGGGACACCTTTAGACATCCATTTTAACAAACCAATACTCCAAACTGGAACAGGAAAATCAGGGTTCAGTGCACGGGGGGATTGAACAGAAATAACTGGGGGGGATGTTCACATATTTTCTCACATCCTTCCAAACCAATAATGTATTGTAGAAAACAAAATTAAGTTTTAATGTGTCTGGATTGTAAATAAAAGGAAGAAAATCCAGTTTAAGAGGGTGACATGCTCAAAATTCTAGCTCAGTCCATAGTGAGTCCTGTCTTTTCATGAACCAGTCAGTCATCATTTTAAGTTGAACAGACCAATAATCGAGTTGGAAATTAGGCAGGGACCCCCCCAGTTCCATTTTATTTAATGATTTTTGTAACCTTTACCCTCTGACATTTATTATTCCAAATGCAGTGACAGATATAGACATTCAAACATTTAAAAGGGGATGGTTTTGAAATAAATAATTTAGTCAAGGGAGGATATATTTTTATTGCACTAATCCTCCCCAGGAAGGAAGTAGGCAGGAATGACCACTTCTTTAGCTCATTTTATTTTAGATTTTATGCTTGAGCGCTCCGGCATACCAAATGTGGTAACATCAAACTTTGGTGCTTTGGCTAATGATGTAAAACCAGCTGTCACAAATTTGTTTGTGATATTTGACAGCTGTTTGAGGTTCGATCAACAGATAAACTCTGTTGTCAAAGCTAGTTTTTCCAACGTCACATTTTGGCTAAAATAAAGCACTTTCTCAGTAGACGTGATCTTCAGACGGCCATTCATGCTTTCATCAGCTCCAGGCTTGATTATTGTAGTGCACTTTATTCGGGCATTAATCAGTCGTCTCTTGCGAGTCTCCAGTTGGTGCAGAATGCTGCTGCTCGTCTTTTAACAAACACTTTTAGACGTGAGCATATTACGCCCGTCCTGTACTCACTCCACTGGCTTTCAGTTGATTTTAGTCTGCACATTCACTAAGCCAAAGATCATCTGTTCACTTTCCCTTGTAAGCAGCTGTAATGATTATTTGAACAGTTCAGTGTATATGATTGCTTTACCAATAAGTGATTAATTAAGAGTAATGGTACATGAACTCTCACACATGCATATACGTATGTATATATGAAAATAGAGAACAGAATCAAAGACAAGATCAAAGACAGTCTGTCAAGTAAAGACATTAATATTTGATAATCATATTGCTGATATATAGAAAACCCTGTCAAATAGATTTTAAAATTTTGTTTGTTTTTAAAGCTATTTATGGCCTTGCACCTCCCTACTTGTGTGAAATTTTAACTTTGCACACTTACAGTAGGACATTAAGGGTGTCTGGCCAGCTTTACTTAGGTGTTCCGAGGTCAAGATATAAACACTGGGGTGATCATGCTTTCGCGGTAGCTGAACCCAGACTGTGGAACGAGCTACCTCTTGAGTTACGTACTATTCCTGACCTAGCACTTTTTAAATCTAAGTTAAAGACTTATTATTTAAAGTGGCTTTTAACACTTAGTGGGGAGGTGACATGTTCTGTTTTTTATGTGCTGTTTTAAAATTTTATTCTGTGTTTTATTTTTGTGAATTTGTGTTTTTAATGTTAAGCACTTTGGACACTAGTCAGTGCTGTAAAGCACTTTATAAATAAATGCTGATTGATTTTTCTGAATTAAAGGGGACTAATTAGTACTAAATAAATCTGTCAAATTAGGGGTGAGGAAAACACCCACATAATTGAGAGCCTTTTCTGACACCTGACAAGGGGAGTGCACTGTCCTGAGGAATGCTGACATTATTTCAGTGTCTTTGAGTAAAAGAGCAGTTTAATATGATGAGTGTTGGTGCTCCGCACAAGTTAAATCTCTTTCTCCTTTGGAAACACATAATTGTTCCTTTAGTCAATAGACTCCACAAAAGCGGCAGCTGACTCAGAGGTGTCAAAAAGGTGAATTCGACCATCGTGAAGACAACACAAGTGAGCCGGGTCGGCAAATCCACGGTACATGTTGCGACAAGCCATCAGTTTACTTACGGTGTTGAACTCCCATCACTTCCACAGAACCTCGGCAGACAAATCAGGGTGGAACCGCAGCTGTGAGCCCTCATGGTGGATGCCTCGTTTCTTTGTGGCGGCTCTGAGTACAGCCTCTTTCTGAATATCGTAAAAACCGCACCAGGATGCTCCTCGGAGGTTTATTTGGGGTTGGGTTGGAGGTTGGTGATCGGTGAGTGCGTTCAGCCTCCAGCAGAGGGGAGTCAGTGGGAAGTCCAACTAGTTTTGGTAATGATGTCTGGAGATACCATCCTCAGATTTCTCTGGGAGATGATCAATCTTCAGGTTTTTACGTCTGCCGCAGTGCTCTTGGGCATCAGCTTTCAGTCGTAGCAGCTCCATTGTCTTTTACATGGCGGCTAAATTGGTACTGAACTTGCAGCATCCGTCCTCTGTAGTGGCGATCCTGCACTCGCCCCCCCCTGCGCTTCTCTGCGTGGATCACCTGGTTAGAGAGAGAAGACAGAGCCCTGGACCAATGAGAGAGATGTTTTCACCTCGAGCCTCGTCGATTAAATCCAAACGAGAGCCGACTGACTCATCCATGTTCTTCACTACAAATGCTACCAGTCTCACTTTGACTGAATTCTGCTCCATAGTTGTTGAGTTAGCTTGCCTCATGTCGATCATCTTTGGGCCACATTAAAAACAAAACATTAGTTTATTGTCCTTGACATCAGAAAAAGTCATGAGGGGAGGGCAGATTTTTTTTATTTATTAATATTTGTTTTATCTGATACAATGAGAGAGAAGGATTTTCTTCAAAAGACATGAAATTTTGGCTACTGTTTGCCAGATGGCACATGTAATAGAATGTGTCGGCACAGAGCGGCAAATCCCCGAGGAAAAACTCACCAGCAACTGTTGTACTTGGCCGTTGTACTTAGCGTCCAAGCTGCCTCCATTGTACAAAATACCACATGCGTACTGGCTGTAAATATCACTCACAGTGGCCTCGGGGGGGTGGGGTTGGGGGGGTGACCTGGCAGCTCCGCTATTGATCCGAGACAGGATGATCCCAGTGTTACCTTCCACTGGTCCACGTGTTGTCGTCTTCTGCCCGTCTTGGTTGTAACGATGGACTTGAACCTGTCTGGTGGCTCCTCTTTGATCTTTATCAGCCGGCCGTCATCACCCTGAGAACCCCTGCTCACTGCATGGTTCTTGATTTTTTATTTGGGGGGGGGGGGGGCATTCTCTGTTGACCCCAGAGGTGGTTGTGTGTGAGAACCCCAGTCAATCAGCGGTGGTTGTGTGTGAGAACCCCAGTCAATCAGCGGTTTGTCCATCTGGCACCAACAGTCACACCCGTATCTTTCACATTCTGAGGCTTCCTTTGAACTTCAGTGGATCCTCTTTATTACCCGAGTTTGAACACTGTGGTTTTCTGCTTTAGATTTTTCTATAACAATGTGGAGTTCAACAGGTGTCTCTAAAAAAGTGGCCGTTGGGTGCGTCTGACTCCATTGAGCTGCTTGTCAACGTCATTACAGACAAACTCTCTTTGGTTTTGTTGTTCCTGCTGGCACGTCCGTGAATCGGTCGCCGCTGCAGGTGTCGATGGAACGCAACATGTTGGCTAATGGGAACAGACGCATTTTGGATTGTAAGCTAATAAGGACAATGATTGGTTTGCCTGCCACCACACACACACACACACACACACACACACACACACACAAAAATCACGTTATTACATTAAATGGGGGGGGGGGGGGGGGTATTGGGACATTAAAGACGTGGCAGCAGTTATTTTCGTGTATGGACACACTCGGATGGCTTTGATGTGCACTATTTGTAAAATGTGTCGCTGAAGTGTTGTTGACTGTGTTTTCAGAGTCGGAATGCAGCGTTTCCCACGGACACACCGGTAAACGATGTTTGTGAGCTCTGAGCTTTCTGATTGGACATATTAAGAAGCCTCCGCTGCATCTTGCTTTTTGGGGACATGCCGGAGTCCTTTCTCATGTCCTTGCCTCCTCCTCCTCCCTCATGTGGAGGAGGAAGCAAGGAAAGGAAACTATGTGCCTGCCGTCCTCAGAGACTTCCTGATTGGTTTGTAATTGGTGCTCTGGTTGGCTGAATCAGATGGTGGTTTGACTGCTGGGTTGAGGTTGTAAGGACGCTGGACTCTTGAGCCGTTTAAGGGTTTAGTGTGTTTTTGGTATCCGTGACATCGTAACATAATAAAAAGGAGAACGCAGCGCTCTGCTTCCTCTTTGTTTCAGAACTTCCTCTGAACTGTCCTGTAATCTGTTTGAAGTTACATCTGATCAGATTAACTGGTTAATCTGATTAATCATCACTCCTGCTCACTCCTCATCGCTTCTGTCCTCACCGCTGATTATTTTCATCCTGACTCACTGCCGGTCACCTCTCCTCTTCATCTTCCTGCTGACTGATTAAAACCAAAAAGGGGCAACATGTGACTGTGGGTGGCATCAGAGTAGAGAACAAAACTTCATTTCTGCTGTCAAAAAATAGAAATTCAGAGGGGAACAAAACAATTTTTTTCACTGTACCTGCAAGTCCTGCACCTCTGTGGAAACATCACAGCTCTGGGTCAAACTCAAATGTGTCTCCTGTGCTGATGGACAGTTAATAATAATTCATCTATTTACAGAATCTGGATCATGCAAACGGTTTATTTTTGGCAGAATAAGCAAAAGCTGACGCGACAGACTCGAGATTTTGATGAACACAATTATAAACTTAAACTTGGTTCTTTTAAGTGTGGAAGTGGCACACGTTTAGTTCAAGGACTTTTTTTTTAAAATTGCAGAAAACGTGTACTTTAAATAATTCTGTCCCATCTGGAGATCACATTGTTGATGTCAGTCTGCACACAGATTGATAGTTAATTTTATTTCTTGTAAAGTGTTTCTGAAGAATATTATTGAAGAGTTAATTTATCTCAGTAATTCAGTTCAAAGAGGGAAACCTGTCTATTCTATAGATTCATTAAACACAGAGTGATATATTTCAAGTGTGTATTTGGTTTTTGTTTTTTTATTTTGATGATTAGGGGTGGTGGCCAAGTGGTTAATGTGCTTGGTTTCAGTTCAGAAGGCTCCGGGTTCAAATCCCACCCCCGCCACATTTCTCCATGTAATGTGGAGTTGCGTCAGGAAGGGCATCCGGCGTAAAACCTGTGCCAATTCAACATGCAGATCCACCTTGGATTTGCTGTGGCGACCCCGAGTGCAAACAAGGGAGCAGCCGAAGGGACTTACTATTTTGATGATTATGCCTTACAGCTAATGAAAACCTAAAATTCAGTATCCCAGAACATTTCAATATTGTGAAAAAAAAATTAAATGTTGTAGACTCAAGGTGTCACTTTAGGTGCAGAAGCAGCAGAGATAACTGCAGCCTCGAGAGGATTCTGAAGCAAAGCCTGTTGGGGCAGATTCACAGGGGGTGAGTGGACTTCAAGAGCCACCACACACAGACGTGTCCAGGGCATGGACTACCACTGTTGCGTTCCCTGTGTTAAGCCACTCCTGAGCCAGAGACAACATCAGAAGGGTCTTACCTGGGCTAAGGAGGAAAAGGACTGGACTGTTGCTCAGTGGTCAAAGTCCTCTTTTCAAATGAGAGTAAATTTTACATTTCATTTGGAGTTCAATGTCCCAGAGTCTGGAGGAAGAGTGGAGAGACACAGAACCTAAGCTGCTTGAGGTCCAGTGTGAAGTTTCCACAGCCAGTGATGGTTTGGTGCCATGTCATCTGCTGGTGTTGATCCTCTGAGTTTTATCAAGTCCAACATCAGCACAGCTGTCTACCAGGAGGTTTTGGAGCACATCATGCTTCCCTCTTCATGCTAATTTCATTTTCCACCAGGATTTGTCACCTGGCCACAGTGCCAGAAGTACCAATACCTGGTTTAATGACCATTACATTACTGTCCTTGGGCCTGACCTAAACCCCGTAGAGAATCTATGGGCTGTCATCAAGAGGAAGATGAACCCAACCAACAAGACAGATGAGCTGAAGGCCGCAAGAAAAGCAACCTGGGCTTCCAGAAGACCTCAGCAGGTACACAGGCTGACCTCCTCCACGCCCCACTGATACAGTAATTCACACAAAACGAGCTCTGACCAAGTACTGACTGAGTACACATACTGTACAGTACATGGACATACTTTACAGCAGACCACCATTTCTGTATTTAAAAAAAAATCTTTTTTTATTGCTCTTATGCCATATTCAAATTTTTCTGAGCTACTGAATTTTGGGTTTTACATTAGCTGTAAGCCGTAATCATCCAAATAAAAAAAAACGCTCCACATGTATTACTCTGTGTGTAATGAGTCTGTGTGCCTGAAGTAAATTACCTGTTGAGCCTGACACTGTGTTTGAGGAGGTAAAGCTGCGTCTCTGCTGCCGTCCACGGTCACTGTGGGTGAGCGTGTCACAGTTCGATTCCAGCTCTGCCATTTTCAGCTTGCAGCGACACGCCTCCTTTTGGTAATTTAGCTGTTAGCAGTTATCTGGAGCCACAGCCGGCTGATCCGCCAGCTGTGGCTCCAGATAACTGCCTGGAATCGCACTGTCCATCTGAATACATTATTTTTATTCTCCCAATCAAAATGTTGCTGCTGGTTTAAAAAAAAAAAGTCACAGTTGTGAGGGTTAATTCATTTATTGGTTTTAGTTTTTAGTTTTTTGTTTTTGCAAAGTTTTATTTGTTCATTTTTTTGTGTGTGTGGAACTGCTGATTGGATGAAATTTTAAAGAATATTAACATTGTTTTGTTTTTTTACCCTCTCATCCTGCGTATTGCTGCTCTGACGTCCTGCCATCTCTCTCGCTCTCTCTCTCTCTGTTGTCCTGTTTGCACTCGTCCTGCACGTTTGACAGCCGTCTGTGGATCAGTGATTTGTCGTTACACATCTTCCACTTTGTGTTCATTCATTCATTACTAACATGCATGTGGTTTGTCTGGTTTGTGCTCTCAGTATTCAGCTGCTAATTTTCTTCCTCTCTTTTATTGTCTTTCCTCACGGCGTGTGCTGTGATGCATCATTGGATGTGTAGGTTTCTATGGTCTGAATGAATCGGATCTGGATAAGGAGTTTCACCTGCCCACCACCACCTTCATCGGAGGCTCAGAGAATGCCCTGCCGCTGAAAGAGATCATAAGACGACTTGAGGTAAAATCCAGCGTGACTCGCTCGAGCAGTTTAAGGTGTCTGCAATTATCAGCAGGTGAAATTGGTTCCAACGTTATAAGAGGCAGCGATGAGGATTAGCCAATCCACACACAAATGGTCAAACATCACATTTGGACTTTAGTGTCCAGTTTGTTTCTGTGATTTCATTTATTTACGTCACACTGGAGGGAAAAAAGAATTGAAATGAAATATCAACAATAAAATCTCGGTAGTGATGAATCTTAAAGGGCATGTCACACCAAAATCATAACAACTTAGATTTAGGCGGTTAGTGACCAACCAATGATACACTCTCAAAGTATATGGCCTTCATAACAACAGTGGCAGTGTTTACGTAGCTTTCAGGAAAACATTCCAGCGTGCGCTTGAATGGAATGTAGCTGCTAACGTTAAAAACTGAGCTGCAGATTAATGACAAATTTTCCATAGGATTAGGGTTAAAAACAGTCTGCTAGAGGCCCAGCTTTGTGCACACGTATAATTGTTGTCATTGATGTAACTGTGATGGCACATGATTGCCAGCCGGACCATAATGTCCAGGTCCACACTATCAAAGAAGCTGTCACACATGGAATGGTGCATAATTGCCAACTGGACAACAATGTCCTATGGCAGCTCTGAGTCAGGTCCTCACAAAGTTCTCTCACAGTTCTGGCACATTAGATAGAAAGTCCATGGTCTCCTGAAAATAACGTATTCTGACTTTTTCCAGTGTAAGAAATCCATCTGCGTTTTCAGGCAGCCTGTCAAAACAGCGTAGTGGATACATTCCATGTGCGCGTTCATTGGGCTGTCACGATTAGGAATTTCTGGAGACGATTAATTGTCAGACAAATAATTGCGTTTGACGAATATATTGTCTTTTTTTTCCCTTCTTTGTATTCCACTATCGTAGTATAAGGCTACACAACTCTGGAAGAACTTTTGGCTTCTGTGAGTGGAGAAACTGGGAATAGTGCAACATTTTTATTTTTATCTTCATTTTACATACAGTCCAAACTTTTTCTGATTTGTGGTTTTTGTTGCGTTTCTGAAATTTTCTCCTCATCAGTCACGTTTTGTGCTTCAATCAATCAATCAACTTTTTTCTTGTATAGCGCCAAATCACAACAAACAGTTGCCCCAAGGCGCTCCACATTGCAAGGCAAGGCCATACAATAATTATGAAACACAGTCTACGTCTAAAGCAACATAACCAAGGGATGGTCCAGGGTCACCCGATCCAGCCCTAACTATAAGCCTTAGCGAAAAGGAAAGTTTTAAGCCTAATCTTAAAAGTAGAGAGGGTATCTGTCTCCCTGATCTGAATTGGGAGCTGGTTCCACAGGAGAGGAGCCTGAAAGCTGAAGGCTCTGCCTCCCATTCTACTCTTACAAACCCTAGGAACTACAAGTAAGCCCGCAGTCTGAGAGCGAAGCGCTCTAATGGGGTAATATGGTACTACGAGGTCCCTAAGATAAGATGGGACCTGATTATTCAAAACCTTATAAGTAAGAAGAAGAATTTTAAATTCTATTCTAGCATTAACAGGAAGCCAATGAAGGGAGGCCAACACGGGTGAGATATGCTCTCTCCTGCTAGTCCCCGTCAGTACTCTAGCTGCAGCATTCTGAACCAACTGAAGGCTTTTTAGGGAACTTTTAGGACAACCTGATAATAATGAATTACAATAGTCCAGCCTAGAGGAAACAAATGCATGAATTAGTTTTTCAGCATCACTCTGAGACAAGACCTTTCTGATTTTAGAGATATTGCGTAAATGCAAAAAGGCAGTCCTACATATTTGTTTAATATGCGCTTTGAATGACATATCCTGATCAAAAATAACTCCAAGATTTCTCACAGTATTACTAGAGATCAGGGAAATGCCATCCAGAGTAACGATCTGGTTAGACACCATGCTTCTAAGATTTGTGGGGCCAAGTACAATAACTTCAGTTTTATCTGAGTTTAAAAGCAGGAAATTAGAGGTCATCCATGTCTTTATGTCTGTAAGACAATCCTGCAGTTTAGCTAATTGGTGCGTATCCTCTGGCTTCATGGATAGATAAAGCTGGGTATCATCTGCGTAACAATGAAAATTTAAGCAATACCGTCTAATAATACTGCCCAAGGGAAGCATGTATAAAGTGAATAAAATTGGTCCTAGCACAGAACCTTGTGGAACTCCATAATTAACTTTAGTCTGTGAAGAAGATTCCCCATTTACATGAACAAACTGTAATCTATTAGACAAATATGATTCAAACCACCGCAACGCAATGCCTTTAATACCTATGACATGCTCTAATCTCTGTAATAAAATTTTATGGTCAACAGTATCAAAAGCAGCACTGAGGTCCAACAGAACAAGCACAGAGATAAGTCCACTGTCCGAAGCCATAAGAAGATCATTTGTAACCTTCACTAATGCTGTTTCTGTACTATGATGAATTCTAAAACCTGACTGAAACTCTTCAAATAGACCATTCCTCTGCAGGTGATCAGTTAGCTGTTTTACAACTACCCTCTCAAGAATCTTTGAGAGAAAAGGAAGGTTGGAGATTGGCCTATAATTAGCTAAGATAGCTGGGTCAAGTGATGGCTTTTTAAGTAATGGTTTAATTACTGCCACCTTAAAGGCCTGTGGTACATAACCAACTAACAAAGATAGATTGATCATATTTAAGATTGAAGCATTAAATAATGGTAGGACTTCCTTGAGCAGCCTGGCAGGAATGGGGTCTAATAAGCATGTTGATGGTTTGGATGAAGTAACTAATGAAAATAACTCAGACAGAACAATCGGAGAGAAAGAGTCTAACCAAATACCGGCATCACTGAAAGCAGCCAAAGATAACGATACATCTTTGGGATGGTTATGAGTAATTTTTTCTCTAATAGTCAAAATTTTGTTAGCAAAGAAAGTCATGAAGTCATTACTAGTTAAAGTTAATGGAATACTCAGCTCAATAGAGCTCTGACTCTTTGTCAGCCTGGCTACAGTGCTGAAAAGAAACCTGGGGTTGTTCTTATTTTCTTCAATTAGTGATGAGTAGAAAGATGTCCTAGCTTCACGAAGGGCTTTCTTATAGAGCAACAAACTCTTTTTCCAGGCTAAGTGAAGATCTTCTAAATTAGTGAGACGCCATTTCCTCTCCAACTTACGGGTTATCTGCTTTAAGCTACGAGTTTGTGAGTTATACCACGGAGTCAGACACTTCTGATTTAAAGCTCTCTTTTTCAGAGGAGCTACAGCATCCAAAGTTGTCTTCAATGAGGATGTAAAACTATTGACAAGATACTCTAACTCCCTTACAGAGTTTAGGTAGCTACTCTGCTCTGTGTTGGTATATGACATTAGAGAACATAAAGAAGGAATCATATCCTTAAACCTAGTTACAGTGCTTTCTGAAAGACTTCTAGTGTAATGAAACTTATTCCCCACTGCAGGGTAGTCCATCAGGGTAAATGTAAATGTTATTAAAAAATGATCAGACAAAAGGGAGTTTTCAGGGAATACTGTTAAGTCTTCTATTTCCATACCATAAGTCAGAACAAGATCTAAAATATGATTAAAGTGGTGGGTGGACTCATTTACTTTTTGAGCAAAGCCGATAGAGTCTAATAATAGATTAAATGCAGTGTTGAGGCTGTCATTCTCAGCATCTGTGTGGATGTTAAAATCGCCCACTATAATTATCTTATCTGAGCTAAGCACTAAGTCAGACAAAAGGTCTGAAAATTCACAGAGAAACTCACAGTAACGACCAGGTGGACGATAGATAATAACAAATAAAACTGGTTTTTGGGACTTCCAATTTGGATGGACAAGACTAAGAGACAAGCTTTCAAATGAATTAAAGCTCTGTCTAGGTTTTTGATTAATTAATAAGCTGGAATGGAAGATTGCTGCTAATCCTCCGCCCCGGCCCGTGCTACGAGCATTCTGACAGTTAGTGTGACTCGGGGGTGTTGACTCATTTAAACTAACATATTCATCCTGCTGTAACCAAGTTTCTGTTAGGCAGAATAAATCAATACGTTGATCAATTATTATATCATTTACCAACAGGGACTTAGAAGAAAGAGACCTAATGTTTAATAGACCACATTTAACTGTTTTAGTCTGTGGTGCAATTGAAGGTGCTATATTATTTTTTCTTTTTGAATTTTTATGCTTAAATAGATTTTTGCTAGTTATTGGTGGTCTGGGAGCAGGCACCGTCTCTACGGGGATGGGGTAATAGGGGGATGGCAGGGGGAGAGAAGCTGCAGAGAGGTGTATAAGACCACAGCTCTGCCTCCTGGTCCCAACGCTAGACAGTCACAGTTTGGAGGATCTCAAAAAATTGGCCAGATTTCTAGAAATGAGAGCTGCTCCCTCTAAAGTGGGATGGATGCCGTCTCTCCTAACAAGACCAGGTTTTCCCCAGAAGCTTTGCCAATTATCAATGAAGCCCACCTCATTTTTTGGACACCACTCAGACAGCCAGCAATTCAAGGAGAACATGCGGCTAAACATGTCACTCCCGGTCTGATTGGGGAGGGGCCCAGAGAAAACAACAGAGTCCGACATTGTTTTTGCAAAGTTACACACCGATTCAATGTTAATTTTAGTGACCTCCGATTGGCGTAACCGAGTGTCATTACTGCCGACGTGAATTACAATCTTACCAAATTTACGCTTAGCCTTAGCCAGCAATTTCAAATGCCCTTCGATGTCGCCTGCTCTGGCCCCCGGAAGACAATTGACAATGGTTGCTGGTGTCGCTAACTTCACATTTCTCAAAACAGAGTCGCCAATAACCAGAGTTTGATCCTCGGCGAGTGTATCGTCGAGTGGGGAAAAACGGTTAGAGATGTGAACGGGTTGACGGTGTACACGGGGCTTCTGTTTAGGGCTACGCTTCCTCCTCACAGTCACCCAGTCAGCCTGCCTTCCCGACTGCACGGGGTCTGCCAGGGGGGAACTAACGGCGGCTAAGCTACCTTGGTCCGCACCGACTACAGGGGCCTGGCTAGCTGTAGAATTTTCCACGGTGCGGAGCCGAGCCTCCAATTCGCCCAGCCTGGCCTCCAAAGCTACCAATAAGCTGCACTTATTACATGTACCGTTACTGCTAAAAGAGGCCGAGGAATAACTAAACATTTCACACCCAGAGCAGAAAAGTACGGGAGAGACAGGAGAAGCCGCCATGCTAAAACGGCTAAGAGCTAGTAGCTACGCTAAGCTAGCGGATTCCCAAACAGGGAATCCGACACTAGACAGGCTGTGGAGCAGCACAGGTAACGCACAACAACAGTGCTAAAAAATAAAATAAAATAAAAATAAAAATCCACTGGACAGGCTGTGGAGCAGCACAGGCAACGCACGACAACAGTGCTAAAACAAAATAAAAATCCACTAGACAGGCTGTGGAGCAGCACAGGTAACGCACGACAACAGTGCTAAAACAAAATAGAAATCCACTAGACAGGCTGTGGAGCAGCACAGGTAACGCACAACAACAGTGCTAAAACAAAATAAAAATCCACTAGACAGGCTGTGGAGCAGCACAGGTAACGCACAACAACAGTGCTAAAACAAAATAAAAATCCACTAGACAGGCTGTGGAGCAGCACAGGTAACGCACAACAACAGTGCTAAAACAAAATAAAAATCCACTAGACAGGCTGTGGAGCAGCACAGGTAACGCACAACAACAGTGCTAAAACAAAATAAAAATCCACTAGACAGGCTGTGGAGCAGCACAGGTAACGCACAACAACAGTGCTAAAACAAAATAAAAATCCACTAGACAGGCTGTGGAGCAGCACAGGTAACGCACAACAACAGTGCTAAAACAAAATAAAAATCCACTAGACAGGCTGTGGAGCAGCACAGGTAACGCACGACAACAGTGCGAAAACAAAATAAAAATCCACTAGACAGGCTGTGGAGCAGCACAGGTAACGCACAACAACAGTGCTAAAACAAAATAAAAATCCACTGGACAGGCTGTGGAGCAGCACAGGTAACGCACAACAACAGTGCTATAAAATAAAAATAAAAATCCACTGGACAGGCTGTGGAGCAGCACAGGCAACGCACGACAACAGTGCTAAAACAAAATAAAAATCCACTAGACAGGCTGTGGAGCAGCACAGGTAACGCACGACAACAGCGCTAAATAAAAATCCACTGGACAGGCTGTGGAGCAGCACAGGTAACGCACGACAACAGCGCTAAATAAAAATCCACTGGACAGGCTGTGGAGCAGCACAGGTAACGCACGACAACAGTGGTAAAAAATAAAATAAAAATCCACTGGACAGGCTGTGGAGCAGCACAGGTAACGCACGACAACAGTGCTAAAAAATAAAATAAAAATCCACTGGACAGGCTGTGGAGCAGCACAGGTAACGCACGACAACAGTGCTAAAAAAAAATAAATAAATAAATAAAATAAAATAATAAAATAAAAATCCACTGGACAGGCTGCGGAGCAGCACAGGTAACACACGACAACAGTGGTAAAAAATAAAATAAAAATCCACTAGACAGGCTGTGGAGCAGCACAGGTAACGCACAACAACAGTGCTAAAAAATAAAATAAAAATAAAAATCCACTGGACAGGTTGTGGAGCAGCACAGGTAACGCACAACAACAGTGCTAAAAAATAAAATAAAAATAAAAATCCACTGGACAGGCTGTGGAGCAGCACAGGCAACGCACGACAACAGTGCTAAAACAAAATAAAAATCCACTAGACAGGCTGTGGAGCAGCACAGGTAACGCACGACAACAGCGCTAAATAAAAATCCACTGGACAGGCTGTGGAGCAGCACAGGTAACGCACGACAACAGCGCCCAAAAAAATAAAATCAAAATCAAAATCCACTGGACAGGCTGTGGAGCAGCACAGGTAACGCACAACAACAGTGGTAAAAAATAAAATAAAAATCCACTGGACAGGCTGTGGAGCAGCACAGGTAACGCACGACAACAGTGCTAAAAAATAAAATAAAAATCCACTGGACAGGCTGTGGAGCAGCACAGGTAACACACGACAACAGTGCTAAAATAAAATAAAAATCCACTGGACAGGCTGTGGAGCAGCACAGGTAACACACGACAACAGTGGTAAAAAAATAAAAAAAAATAAAATAAAATAATAAAATAAAAATCCACTGGACAGGCTGCGGAGCAGCACAGGTAACACACGACAACAGTGGTAAAAAATAAAATAAAAATCCACTGGACAGGCTGTGGAGCAGCACAGGTAACACACGACAACAGTGCCAAAAAACAAAACAAAAATCCACTGAACAGGCTGTGGAGCAGCACAGGTAACACACGACAACAGTGGTAAAAAAATAAAATAAAAATCCACTGGACAGGCTGTGGAACAGCACAGGTAACGCACGACAACAGTGCTAAAAATAAAATAAAAATCCACTGGACAGGCTGTGGAGCAGCACAGGTAACACACGACAACAGTGGTAAAAAATAAAATAAAAATCCACTGAACAGGCTGTGGAGCAGCACAGGTAACACACGACAACAGTGCTAAAAATAAAATAAAAATCCACTGGACAGGCTGTGGAGCAGCACAGGTAACACACGACAACAGTGGTAAAAAATAAAATAAAAATCCACTGGACAGGCTGTGGAGCAGCACAGTAACGCACGACAACAGCGCCAAAAAATAAAATAAAAATCCACTGAACAGGCTGTGGAGCAGCACAGGTAACGCACGACAACAGTGCTAAAAAATAAAATAAAAATCCACTGGACAGGCTGTGGAGCAGCACAGGTAACGCACGACAACAGTGCTAAAATAAAATAAAAATCCACTAGGCAGGCTGTGGAGCAGCACGACAACAGTGCTAAAAAATAAAATAAAAATAAAAACGAAAGCGTTAGCAAGCTAGTTAGCTTGCCAACGCTGATGAAGGTTAGCTGATAAAAGAGCTCCGTCGCGATGCTTCGACCGTTAGAGGTCTTCTTTAGGCGTTGGAGCACGGTGAAAAAGTAAAAAAAAGTAAAAAAGTCTTGAAAAAGACTGTTAATTCAAAGAACTCAAACAGCTCAGTTCAAACAGCTAACAGATACAGCAGAACACCGCTGTGCTCCGGAACCAGAAAAAAGTCCACCCTCCACCACAATCCACCACAATTTTTTTATTATATAAAAAAAATACATTCCTAGTAAACAGATTTTAACAAAACCGTTGCACAAGTAAAGAGCAGGACAAGCGTTCCACCATGAAGTCCTGTTCAATTTTATTCAACCTTCATATTTTTAGCCAGAAAAATTAACTTGTCCAAAACTGTCACACTCTGCAAAGAATTTTAAAGAGAATTAATGTTAAAAAAAATCCCTTTACTTTTGTAAAATTTATTTTATTTTCTATCTCTTTCTATTAACTGTTTGTTTAATGTTTGTTAATATACCTTTTTAATTAAAGCTTCGAAAACAAAAACATTGTGGGAGAGGCAAAAAAGTAAAACCACCTTTAAAATATTTAGAACCACAAATAAGTGATTCTTGGTTTATTTATTTTGTCACTAAAATTGTCCATCACTTATTAAAATAAAATAACTTCTTAAGGCCAGGGCTTCTCAAAGTCTGGGGACTATTTAATCACTGCGCAGCAAACCAGGTCAGTCGGCTGAGCGAGTTCGAGTGGGGAGGATTGTAGATATCCCTCTGCTCAGTGCTTTACAGGCTGCTGCAGGCAGCGGAGGAGGGGGAGACCTGCTGCTGCTCGGTGACAACAGAGACTTTCACTTTCAGTCGCCAAACAGCAGAAAAGTCTCTGGTAACGCCAGGAAGAGTAGCTAGATTTGTCGCTAGTCGCTTTTGAGAAAATAAGTTATCAATAGGATTTTAGTGCAACAGATAACTGAAACAATCATGCAAATGGTGATAAAAGCATCAAATTTGGCAGAAATACTCCTTAGACCCTCCTCTTTTGAAAAAATTGATTGGCCACTTGACTTTTCAATTGGTGGTCAGGTAGGGGTCAATTGAAGAATTACACAGAGGTGAAAATTAAAAGATGCTCCAACCATATTGAAAACTATTCCACATTATTTGCCTAATCATAAAGATTCCAAAAAGGTATAGTTTGGACTATCTGACTGAATTCTATGGAGTTACAGGATATAAACAGCAAGAATGGTGACAAAGGTCAGCTTCATTTTGTACAGGGGTCAAAAGTTAAAGTTGCTCCAATTTTGGTAAAAAGTGATGCAAATTATTGGTTGAGCTAATAGGATTAATAAATGGAATAGTTTTGACAGTGTTGAATGTTTGGTCTCCAAAGTAAAGGTCAAACAAAGTCTACGTCTATTGGATTCTATGACATGTGACATATGTTACCCCGTAACGTGATAAGTAAGGATGATACATGGTCCAAACTATTCCTTTTAAAAACCGTGTTAACTCAACTAGTAATTTGCATCACTTTTTACCAAAATTGGAGCAACTTTAACTTTTGACCCCTGTACACAACAAAACTGACCTTTGTCACCATTCTTGCTGTTTTTATCCCGTAACTCCATAGAATTCAGTCACAGATAGTCCAAACTATACCTTTTTGGAATCTTTCAATGTGATTGGAGTATCTTTTAATTTTGACCTCTGTGTAATTCTCTGCTGCACTATTTTGAAAGTCGCCACATTTAGCAAGAAAGTCACTAAGTCAGCAAGACTGAATGTAAACACACTCATCAACTCACCAGGGAACAGCCCTGCGCCAAACCGAACGTCCCGTACCGAAACGGTTCAATACAAATACATGTACTGTTACACCCTTACTAACCGCTACATTAAATAATCTGAGATGTCCTTTAAAAGGTTGTGTGGGGATGTTTGGTGTGGGAGGGGTTAAAGTTATTGCCGGTGCTGGTAAGTATCGGTTCTGTGTGTCTGTGTGCAGATGGCATACTGTCAGCACGTTGGCGTTGAGTTCATGTTCATCAACGACCTGGAGCAGTGTCAGTGGATCCGACAGAAGTTTGAGACTCCGGGCGTGATGCAGTTCACACTGGAGGAGAAGAGGACGCTGCTGGCTCGCATGGTTCGCTCCACCAGGTGCATGTCACACACGCAACACCCGCTGCTCATGCACTCCATAACAGGCTTTAAAGATACTTGAACCGCTATGACCTCAGAGCGTCTCTTCGGCGGATGAGTAAGTGAACGTGTTGATGTTGCAACGCAGGTTTGAGGAGTTCCTGCAGAGGAAGTGGTCATCAGAGAAACGCTTCGGTCTGGAGGGCTGCGAGTCTCTGATTCCCGCACTGAAAACCATCATCGACAAGTCATCAGAGAAAGGAGTGGAGAACGTGATCATGGGCATGCCACACAGGTAACTGGCTGCCACCACCGCGCTGGGTGACGCTGTGCGGTGTTCGAGTTCTTCTATCACATTCCTTCTCTTTGTCATTCTCAGGGGTCGTCTGAATGTTTTGGCCAATGTGATCCGGAAAGAGCTGGAACAGATCTTTTGTCAGTTTGACTCCAAACTGGAGGCTGCTGATGAGGTGATTTTACTCCTCTGGTGCTCAGCAGGAGTCATGGTGCTGCTGAGCTTCACTGAGGAGGAAAAACGTGCTGCGGACTTTAAACCTGTTCCTGAACTGACCTGTGCGCTTTCCTCACTCAGGGCACCGGAGACGTGAAGTACCATCTGGGTATGTACCATCGACGCATCAACCGTGTGACGGACAGGAACATCACCCTGTCCCTTGTGGCCAACCCCTCCCACCTGGAGGCCGTTGACCCGGTGGTGCAGGGGAAGACCAAGGCGGAGCAATTCTACTGTGGAGACAGTGACGGGAAAAGGGTGAGGCTCATACACGGCTCAGGTCTGAGTGCATGGTGCTGGTACCAGGTTTCGCCACATCCAGCGCAATGCTGAGCTGTCTTTGGTCGTGGACGGCAACTACCCAGACAGGCAATCTATCAGCTACAGCCATGTGGGAAAGTGGTCAAATCAAATTTTCAAATTTATTAATTTATATAGCGCCAGTTCACGATGAAATCGTCTCAAGGCACTTCACACAACATAAAACAACAACAACAAAAAACTGAATTAAAAATTTAAAACACAATAAAAAGATGACCATAAAAGAATACAAGAATAAAAACACATAATACTAATGATAAAACAGGGAAAACAAATGAGTCTTTAAACATGACTTAAAAGTCTCCACAGTATCTGCCGAATGTGTGCTGGGAGATCATTCCACAGAGCTGGAGCACGGTAGGAGAAAGCTCTGTGACCGGCAGACTTTTTATTCACCCTGGGAACACACAGAAGTCCTGCACCCTGAGAATGCAGGGCCTGAGCTGGTACATAGGGGCTTACCAGGTCAGCCAGATAGGGAGGTGCAAGTCCATGAACGATTTTATAAACTAATAACAGTACTTTAAAATCAGATCGTGCAGCAACTGGAAGCCAGTGCAGGGACGCCAGAACGGGCGTAATGTGGTCAAACTTTCTGCTTTGTGTCAAAAGTGTGGCAGCAGTGTTTTGAACCAGTTGAAGACCCCTAATCATGGACTGCGGGAAGGCAGAAAATAGAGCATTACAATAGTCCAATCTAGAAGAGACAAATGCATGAATCAAAGCCTCAGCATCAGCCATAGACAGGATGGGACTAATCTTCGCTATATTTCGCAAATGGAAGAAAGCAGTCCTAGTAATGTCTCTAATGTGGAGATCAAAGGACAGCGTAGGATCAAAAATTACTCCAAGGTTCCTCACTTTATCTGTATGGTGTATAACACACGAACTTAAGCTAAGTGCTAGCTGATCAAATTGATGCCGATACCTCACTGGACCAAGAACCATAACTTCAGTCTTATCAGAATTTAAAAGTAGGAAGTTACTAGACATCCAACTTCTTACTGATACAAGGCAATCTTCCAAAGATTTTATGTGAACGAGATTACCAGCAGTTCTTGGCATGTGCAGTTGAGTGTCATCAGCATAGCAATGAAAGGGTATCCCAAAGCGCCACAGTATATTCCCAAGGGGTGCTACATAAAGGGGAAAAAAGCAGGGGGCCTATAACGGATCCCTGCGGAACCCCAGACTTCATGTCCCAACCATCAGAGGAGGTGCCATTACACAATACACAGTAAGAACCACTGGACAGGTATGACGTCAACCATGCAAGAGCAGTTCCAGTAATCCCAAAGTGATTCTCCACCCTATTGAGTAAAATATGATGATCCACAGTATCAAACGCAGCACTAAGATCCAACAGCACCAAGGCTGTAGTGATATCTGAGTCCATTGCTCACAAAAGGTCATTCACTACTTTAGTAAGTACTGTCTCTGTGGAGTGATATTTTCTAAAAGCAGACTGCAGTGGCTCAAAAAGATTATTCTCAGTTAGATAGCTCACGAGCTGTCGCGAAACCACTTTTTCCAGGATTTTAGAACAAAATGATAGATTTGATATCGGTCTATAATTTTTCAATAGGATCAAATAAACAGGTTGTGCTTTTTGTAGACGTCACGAGCTTCGTCAGCACGCCTAGCGAGATACCATCAAAATCTGTAAATCTGGGTAACAGCCTCCGTGGGCGCATCCACCTCCATAGCAGTATGCGGTGGCTGGACCAAAGCCTGCTGAGATATGCTCAACCTAATATCCTCAATTTTCTTCTTGAAATAGTCCAAGAAGTCCTGTGCTGAAAAGGGAGAGTGAATAACAGGTGAATGAGAAATGCTACAGTTTCAAACAAAAACTTTGAATCGTGCTTGTTTTTATTGATCAAATCAGAATAATAGGCCCGCTTTGTGGCCAGTAGTGCATGCTTATAATCTAAGACAGCATCACGCCATGCAAGGTGGAATACCTCTAATTTAGAACTACGCCATTTCCGTTCCAAACCTCGAGCCTTCTGCCTAAGGTCTCACGCAAGTAACATTGTACCAAGTCGACTGCGCCCTGGGAAGGCGTGGCCTTAAAAGAGGAGGTGCAACCTTTTCCAGTGTAGTTTTGAGTGCTGAATTCAAGCCATCCGCAAGACTATCCACTGATTGAAGATTCTCCAAACCTGAAGCCAAAATTTCAGGCAGTCTGGCTTCGAGTTCAGTCATAGTTGAGGGATTAATGCGTCGCCGCAGAGATAGACAAGGCTTTCGCTCCACTAAACGCGGCAACATAAATGCATACCTAATAAATGAGTGGTCAGAGAACACAGAGGCAAGAGACAAAAATGTCAATGTTCGTGACAGCAAGGCCACGTGTGAGAACCAAATCAAGGGTATTTTCACTGATGTGCGTTGAATCCTGAATGTATTACTGGAATCCCAACGCATCCACAAGTTCCATAAATGATTTGCAAAGGGGATCAGAGGGCTTATTTATATGAACGTTAAAGTCACCAATAATCAAAATGTTGTCTGCACTAGCTGACAGGCTAGAGGTGAACGCACCAAATTCATCTAAGAATTCAGAATATGGGCCAGGAGACCTATAAACAGTGACAAAATAACATGACTGATTTCCATACTTCTGATCCTGACAATATGTAGCATCATGAGCAGAGCGGAGAGTCAGATGCTCAAACGAATTATATTTATGACCCCAACAGCCAATAAAGTAAACCTGGATTTATAAATAAAAGCAACACCCCCGCCTTGCTTTGCACCACGAGACACGTGACTAAATGTTAACGCACAGGTGCCTCTTTGTTCATAGGTGATGTCCATCTTGATCCACGGAGATGCGGCATTTGCAGGTCAGGGTATCGTCTATGAAACCTTCCACCTGTCGGACCTCCCGTCCTACACCACGCACGGCACTGTGCACGTCGTGGTCAACAACCAGGTAAACACTCGTAGTCCCTTAAACAGAAATGTTCTGCGGTCTCGGATCCTTGACTGATGTGTGAATTTTCCTCAGATTGGGTTCACTACGGATCCTCGAGTGGCCCGATCATCACCCTACCCAACTGACGTTGCACGTGTCGTCAACGCTCCCATATTCCACGTCAACGCTGATGACCCTGAGGCCGTGGTGTACGTCTGTAACGTGGCTGCTGAGTGGAGGGCCACTTTCCACAAAGACGTGGTGGTGGACCTGGTCAGTGTGCAGGCAAATACAAAGATCTTAGATCACCAGCAATCGCACAACTAACAAGTGACAAATCTCAAAACAAACTTTTTAAGGTGTGTTATCGCCGGATGGGTCACAATGAGATGGACGAGCCGATGTTCACTCAGCCGCTGATGTACAAACAGATCAAGAAGCAGAAACCTGTCCTGCTGAAATACGCCGAGAAGTTGATCACTGAGGGAGTCGTTAGCAGGCAGGAATACGAGGTACACAACACACACACAAAATAGACTGTTCAGTCTGTGATCCCACAACGTTAAAGATGTCCAACGTTTCCCAGTAAGCCTTCCAGCAAACCTTGGAAACATCTCGGTCGTGTTCTTCTTTTGTAGGAGGAAATTGCCAAATATGATAAAATTTGTGAGGAGGCCTTCACTCGCTCCAAAGATGAGAAGATCCTTCACATCAAGCACTGGCTGGATTCCCCATGGCCTGGTGAGTGAGGATCTACATGAAGAGGATCGGTTTCAGGCCGCTCTAGGTTCTGAGCCAAGCTCCCTGCTCAGGTTGGTCACTGCTAACAGCGGCGCTTTCACGTGTCACCACGACAGGAAGAGGAAGTGCCAGCAAAGCTAGCCGTACTGGCATGTTGTCTTCCTGTGTTTGAAGAGATAACTGGAGGTGCTTCCTGGTGGTCTGGCTGCAGCAGATGGATGGTTACTCCAGAGGGGTGCTGGGATGAATCAGTTTCCTGTCTGGGTCATTGTTTTGGTTTTTGTGGGGAATTCTTGTTGACCTGTTTTGTCCCTCAGGTTTCTTCACTCTGGATGGTCAACCAAAGTCCATGAGCTGCCCCTCGACTGGTCTAACTGAGGAAAACCTGAACACCATTGGACAGGTGGCCTCTTCGGTCCCCGTAGAGGACTTCACCATCCATGGAGGTCTGAGACACACACTTTGTGTCCTTGTGAAGATTCTCATTGGCTGTATCAGTACCAATTCACAATGCACATTTGTGGTTCAGGTCTTAGCCGTATCCTGAAGGGCCGGGCTGAGATGGTGCGCAATCGGATGGTAGACTGGGCTCTGGGAGAGTACATGGCCTTTGGGTCTCTGCTGAAAGAGGGAATCCATGTGAGACTGTCTGGACAGGATGTAGAGCGCGGAACCTTCAGGTAACCGCAGAGAGATGTGGCTTCTTTAGATTTGGCCGTCACGCAGACTAACGCCGCGTCTCCTTCCAGCCACCGTCATCACGTCCTCCATGACCAGAACGTGGACAAGAGGATCTGTATTCCCATGAACCACATGTCTCCTGATCAGGCCCCGTACACCGTCTGCAACAGCTCCCTGTCCGAGTACGGCGTCCTGGGTCAGTAAACGTCAGCATTCATCTTCTGCGTCTTAGCGTAGAGCTGCCGAAGGACTCGTTAAACTGTTTCCGTGTTAAAATAACCATGACATTAGTGCACACAGTGTCACTAGTGATGTCACGTTTAGGAAAAGGGCGGAGGCTTAAGCGCGGTGACACTTTGATTCCTTTTAGGGACATTGATGGCAATTTTAGTGCTGCACTAAGAGCCACAGCTCTTCCACTGCGCCGCACAATAACACACTGCTTGAAAAGGACATTTAGTGTGTTTTAATCAGACATTTCACTTAAAATGTCAAAGTTACATTTAAAGTGTAGGTGACACCAAAAAATGTGCAGAAATAATCATTAAAAATGATGAAATGTTGATATTTAAAAAAAAATCTGGAACAATAAAAGTCGATAAAGTGCGCAGGTGAAGGATAAACTACAGCTGTCTGAAGCCTGCGCCCTATTTCAGCTCTCAGCCACGCCCATATTGTTGCTACATAATCACCGGAATGGCACCTGCTGATTCAAACCCAAATCAATTATAAACACGGTGGAGGTCAAGCTGATTTCCGATTTGTTTTTCTAATGTGGAGCTTTTTTGTGTGTGTGTTTTTTTTTTTTTTGTTTGTTTGGTTTTTGTAGTGTGGAGCAGGGTTCTAGCTAAACCCATTTTAGTGCCAGGTAAATTGCATGATGGCGACTCACGGCCAGGGGTCTGGGGGCCCCAGTGGGAGTCAAGGGGGCTATGCCCCCTAAAGATAAGGGGTTTTATACGTCTAAAACATTATTGGTAAACTCTATTTAACCAATTTTGAGTGGTTTTAGATGCATTAATAATAGACCCAAAAAAAATCACATTTATGTTGTAATATTTGTAATACCAAAGTTCTTAAGTGTTTCTGTCAAAGTCTGCTAATAAAATAATGTTGAAAAGGTTAAAAACACATACACTCAACAAAAATATAAACGTAACACTTTTGGTTTTGCTCCCATTTTGTATGAGATGAACTCAAAGATCTAAACCTTTTTCCACATACACAATATCACCATTTCCCTCAAATATTGTTCACAAACCAGTCGAAATCTGTGATAGTGAGCACTTCTCCTTTGCTGAGATAATCCATCCCACCTCACAGGTGTGCCATATCAAGATGCTGATTAGACACCATGATTAGTGCACAGGTGTGCCTTAGACTGCCCACAATAAAAGGCCACTCTGAAAGGTGCAGTTTTATCACACAGCACAATGCCACAGATGTCGCAAGATTTGAGGGAGCGTGCAATTGGCATGCTGACAGCAGGAATGTTAACCAGAGCTGTTGCTCGTGTATTGAATGTTCATTTCTCTACCATAAGCCGTCTCCAAAGGCGTTTCAGAGAATTTGGCAGTACATCCAACCAGCCTCACAACCGCAGACTACGTGTAACCACACCAGCCCAGGACCTCCATATCCAGCATGTTCACCTCCAAGATCGTCTGAGACCAGCCACTCGGACAGCTGCTGAAACAATCGGTTTTGCATAACCAAAGAATTTCTGCACAAACTGTCAGAAACCGTCTCAGGGAAGCTCATCTGCATGCTCGTCGTCCTCCTCGGGGTCTCGACCTGACTCCAGTTCGTCGTCGTAACCGACTTGAGTGGGCAAATGCTCACATTCGTGGCGTTTGGCACGTTGGAGAGGTGTTCTCTTCACGGATGAATCCCGGTTCACACTGTTCAGGGCAGATGGCAGATAGCGTGTGTGGCGTCGTGTGGATGAGCGGTTTTCTGATGTCAATGTTGTGGATCGAGTGGCCCATGGTGGCGGTGGGGTTATGGTATGGGCAGGCGTCTGTTATGGACGAAGAACACAGGTGCATTTTATTGATGGCATTTTGAATGCACAGAGATACCGTGACGAGATCCTGAGGCCCATTGTCGTGCCATACATCCAAGAACATCACCTCATGTTGCAGCAGGATAATGCACGGCCCCATGTTGCAAGGATCTGTACACAATTCTTGGAAGCTGAAAATGTCCCAGTTCTTGCATGGCCGGCATACTCACCGGACATGTCACCCATTGAGCATGTTTGGGATGCTCTGGACCGGCGTATACGACAGCGTGTACCAGTTCCTGCCAATATCCAGCAACTTCGCACAGCCGTTGAAGAGGAGTGGACCAACATTCCACAGGCCACATCTGACAACCTGATCAACTCTATGCGAAGGAGATGTGTTGCACTGCATGAGGCAAATGGTGGTTACACCAGATACTGACTGGTATCCCCCCCCCCCCCCCCCCAATACAACAAAACTGCACCTTTCAGAGTGGCCTTTTATTGTGGACAGTCTAAGGCACATCTGTGCACTAATCATGGTGTCTAATCAGCATCTTGATATGGCACACCTGTGAGGTGGGATGGACTATCTCAGCAAAGGAGAAGTGCTCACTATCACAGATTTAGATTGGTTTGTGAACAATATTTGAGGGAAATGGTGATATTGTGTATGTGGAAAAAGTTTTAGATCTTTGAGTTCATCTCATACAAAATGGGAGCAAAACCAAAAGTGTTGCGTTTATATTTTTGTTGAGTATATGTGAAGCAGACAGTTTTTCTGTCAGGACAGGTTTTTTCTAGCTTGTTTCAGTGGGATATTATTGTTGTTGTTATTTTACGCAGTATAACCTCTAATTGCCTTATGAACAAGAGCTGAACCTGGACTGGTTTGATTGTCAGTTTTTCAGCGATTCGCTGAGCCTCCTCCCCCCGCTTCTCCTCTCCTCTGCCCCCCTCCCACTCAGCCTCACCATCTGTTTTCCTTCAACCTTTCTGAGTATATTATCAGCATCTACTGACACAGAAGCCACTCCGGATTATGAAGCATTTTTCTGGAGGTTTTTTTTTCCCCTCTTTAGGTCAGAGCGGCGTGTGTCTTACTCAGTCCGCTCTGATCTCTGCTTTAAACATTTTGCAGCTTCACAGAACGCTGAAAGCAGCTGACTGCTGTTCTGTCTGCTGTTTGTGCTTGGATACGAAGAACATGAGAAAAATGTTTCTTATTTTTTCAATTATTTGGTTGAAATTGCAAAATAAAACAAAAGTACAACTCTTATAAGCTTGAAATGCGATCGAATTGGAACATTTTTCAGCAGCATTTCAGTTCATTTTTTGGAAAATCTGTGGTGGGCGGGACAACCAATTTGAACACAAGTGCCAGGTGGAAATTTGCAGTACTGGGCGGTACCGCCTGGCGCTGCCCACCATAGCTGGTGTCAAGCTTTATTTTTTATTTTTTATTTTTTATTTTTTTATTTTTTAGAAAAGTCCACTCTGAAGGCGTTTCTGAAGCAGCTGTGGGGGACACAGCATTTATGGTTTTGAGTCTTATTTAGATGATAATAAACTTTGGAGGAAAACCTTCAGTCTGACAACAGTGGCAATATTGGCAGAGTTCAGAACACGTATTGGTGATTATAAAATAAATAAATAATATGGGTGATTTCGGTATGGGTGGAGATAATAAACTGTTTTTTGTTTTGTTTTGGGTTTTTTGTTTGTTTTGCCAACTGTTTGGTTGTAGTCAACTGATTAAAAATATAGTTTTACTATCTGTGAAATTAGAAAAAAGTGAGTGTGGATTTTTTTTTTTCTTAGAAACAATTTCAAATCTGAAAAATGACAGGAGGGGCTGAAAATATCAGATATTTTTAAAATAAACGTTTTCCTTCGTGAATACATTATTAAGTATTAAAGCCATTCACACAAGAAGTAAATATATAGTCTTCTTACCTGTGTGTTTCAGTGACATCTTTAAACTTATCCACCTTTACAAAACCACATCTGAAAAATAATTTAATTCCTTCTGTCCTGGTTGAAGAAAATGCCATTTGTTGTTACTTTGGCGCCAGGTTCCATCACCAGCGCCAACTATAATCAGTTATTGTGGCTGATCGATCCGGTGTTCTGCCATGTTGTTAGCGAGCGGCTTTGCATGGCAAGAAAAACACTCCCGCCGCCTCATAACATCTCAACAACGACATTATCCCATGATCCAGAAAACAATAAAATAATCTGAAGATCCTCAGTTTTGTCTCAGTGTGGCGTGGAGCAGCCAGGGACTCCATGCATGTGTGCGCTTGTCAATATAAGTGTTCCACCTGCCATTCTGCCGGCGAAAAGTAACCGTTCTGAACCCGAAAAAATGGTGCAGCTCTGACCCGAACCACAGGGCTGTCAGTAGCCTGTAAAAATCCATAAATTAATGGGACAATTAAGATAATGGTTCCGGAGCTGACACCACTTTCTCCTCCTTCTTGTCCAGTGTCAGCACTCACCAGGAAGTTCCTGGTTTTTAGTGGCGCACAGTTCAAAATCCAAATATTTATCTCTTCAAGAACTGCGTACCAGGAAAGGATAAATTTCCAACGGTTGTTTAATTTTTAGTCTTAAATATTCATGAAAACATGGCATTATGTGTCACCTACACTTTAAACTCGCAACGCCTTGTTTTTCACTTTCCTGCTGAATCTGAATCTTTTTGTTGTTGTTGTGCGTGACATAGCTGATCAAAAATGTGGTTTTGTGCTGTTTCGGCTTTGATTGGTTGGATTTAAGGCGTGAGCTCTCCGGTGCGTGAATGTCTGGACTTTGGTTCCCGACCTGTGTTTTGGTCTCTGCAGGTTTCGAGCTGGGTTTTGCCATGGCCAGTCCAAACGCCCTGATCCTGTGGGAAGCTCAGTTTGGAGATTTCCACAACACGGCTCAGTGCATCATCGACCAGTTCATCTGTCCCGGTCAGGCCAAGTGGGTCCGACAGAACGGCATCGTTCTGCTGCTGCCGCATGGCATGGAGGGCATGGTGAGGATGCACCCGCAGCGCAAAACTCACCCACGGCGTGCCGTCCTCGGGGTGCTTGATGTGCACACGCAGACCGCCAGCTGATGCTTTCCAAACATCAAGACGTGTGTTTTTGTTGGCAGATTTATTGACATTTCAAGGAAAATGTAAAGCTGAAACTTAAACTTAAACATATATTCAACTTAAAACTACAGTTATGAGAGTAATTTTTACATGTAACCACCTTTACATTTATTCTTTTTTCTTTTTTTTTTTTTGGTTTTTTTTTTTCCTTATGAACTTTAAATACTGAGCAACAGGGTACTTGTAGCAGAAGCAACTTCAGGCTTTTATTTTAATATAAAACTTCACATAATTGATGTCAGAATAATGATACAAAGCAGCGAATATGTAACCATGACACTACCTTAAGCAAACATCCAGAAAAATGTATCTGAAGTTATCCTGGACAGACTGTTAAAGACTCTGACAGTGACCACAACGCAATTACAGATGGACAATATGAAACACACAAGACTGGACACACTAACTTTTAAATTCTTAACTAACTGATGACAAAACACACACAGGTTGCTCCAAACTAGAGTGCCTTTATTGAAAGAGTGGTGTCAACTCAGAACATGGCGCTATTTTGGGTTCAACTGCGTTGAACAACTGAATGAACCTTTAATGTTTTCAACATTTCTTTAAATCATTTAATAAGTTTTATTTATAAAAGGCTTTACATTTGACAAGCAAATCTCAAAGCGCGACCATAAAAGTACAAGGAACAGAACACAGTGCAAGAATAACACACATTAAAGAAAAAGCTTTTAAAAACAGATGTCTTTAAGTGTTTTTTAAAAGTTCCAGCTGACTCTGGCGCTCTTAGGTGGTTGGGAAAAGCATTCCACAGTCGGGGTGCAGTTGTCTGCAAGGCCCTGTCTCCCATAGTGCAGAGTTTCGCCTTTGAGAGTTGGTTGCTGTCAGCAGAGCGGAGGTGGCGTGATGGGTTATAGGAACTGATCAGATCTTTGAGGTACATTGGTGCGCTGCCGTGGACACACTGATAGGTCAGGAGACAGATCTTATTATATTCAACCCTGAACCTAACAGGGAGCCAGTGGAGGTTTTTGAGGGTGGGCGTGATGTGCTGGGACTTCCGCACCCTCATCAGGATCCTGGTAGCGCAGTTCTGAATATACTGCAGGTGTCCCCATGAGGAGTGCGTTGCAGTAGTCCAGCCTGGAGGAGACAAAAGCATGGACCAGTTTCTCAGCATCAGGTAGGGAAAGGGAGGGACAGAATTTGGTGATGTTCCGGAGATGAAAGAATGCAGTTTTACAGAGGTGTTGGATGTGGGTGTCAGATGACAGGTGGGGATCAAACTGTACCCCGAGATTAGTGACAGAGGAATTGAGGGGAATGTTATGGCCGACAAATGAAAATACAGTCAGAGGAAAGGACTGGAGTTGGTGAGGAGTCTCAATGAGCAGACCTTTGGTTTTGTTACTATTAAGCTGAAGAAAATTGTCATTCATCCACGCCACCGTCTCTTCCAGGCAGGCTGTAAGCGAGGTTATTGAAAGTGAGGGTGATGTGGGGTCCAACCTGACATAGCTGAGTATCATCAGCATAGCAGTGGAAGGCAACTCCATTCCTGCTGATGATGTGGCGCATATAGATGGAGAATAGTGTGGGATTGAGAACTGACCCTTGAGGTACACCACAGGTGACAGTGTGGGCCCTCAACCTGGCTCCCCCTAGAGTCACATACTCAGCTGTATCAGTCAGGTAGGACCGAAACCACTGAAGTGCTGTGTGGGAGATGCCAATGAAATATTGCAAACGGTGGAGGAGAATAGAATGGTCCACAGTGTCGAAGGCAGCTGAGAGGTCCAAGAGTAATAGGAGAGATGGAGAACCCTGGTCAGAGGCCACCAGCAAATCATTGGTGACCCTGACCAGGGCTGTCTCTGTGCTGTGTGCGGTGACTGACACCTTACACCTCTTGCTTGCCTCTACTGGTGGTTGGCTCTCACTGCGGTATTGTATCACTTCCTGTTCCGGAGCACAGCTGTGTTTTGCTGTATCTGTTAGCTGTTTAATCTGCGCAGTTAGATTGATCTAGTTACCTAGATAACGATTTGTTTCACAGTGTAATCTTCACGTGCCTTAACTAAAGCACTCCCTCTGCTGAATCACCTCTAAATTATTTACACGTTATTCACTTTGCGTGTTTTTAGGAATCCGCTAGCTTAGCGCAGCTACTAGCTCTTAGCCGGTTTAGCATGGCGGCTTCTCTTGTCTCTCCCGCACTTTTCTGCTCTGGGTGTGAAATGTTTAGTTATTCCTCGGCCTCCTTTAGTAGTAATGGTACTTGTAATAAGTGTAGCTTATTCGTAGCTTTGGAGGCCAGACTGGGCGAATTGGAGACTCGGCTCCGCACCGTGGAAAATTCTACAGCTAGCCAGGCCCCTGTAGTCGGTGCGGACCAAGGTAGCTTAGCCGCCGTTAGTTTCCCTCTGGCAGATCCCGAGCAGCCGGGAAAGCAGGCCGACTGGGTGACTGTGAGGAGGAAGCGTAGCCCTAAACAGAAGCCCCGTGTACACCGCCAACCCGTTCACATTTCTAACCGTTTTTCCCCACTCGGCAACACACCCGCCGAGGATCAAACTCTGGTTATTGGCGACTCTGTTTTGAGAAATGTGAAGTTAGCGACACCAGCAACCATAGTCACTTGTCTTCCGGGGGCCAGAGCAGGCGACATTGAAGGAAATTTGAAACTGCTGGCTAAGGCTAAGCGTAAATTTGGTAAGATTGTAATTCACGTCGGCAGTAATGACACCCGGTTACGCCAATCGGAGGTCACTAAAATTAACATTGAATCGGTGTGTAACTTTGCAAAAACAATGTCGGACTCTGTAGTTTTCTCTGGGCCCCTCCCCAATCGGACCGGGAGTGACATGTTTAGCCGCATGTTCTCCTTGAATTGCTGGCTGTCTGAGTGGTGTCCAAAAAATGAGGTGGGCTTCATAGATAATTGGCAAAGCTTCTGGGGAAAACCTGGTCTTGTTAGGAGAGACGGCATCCATCCCACTTTGGATGGAGCAGCTCTCATTTCTAGAAATCTGGCCAATTTTCTTAAATCCTCCAAACCGTGACTATCCAGGGTTGGGACCAGGAAGCAGAGTTGTAGTCTTACACACCTCTCTGCAGCTTCTCTCCCCCTGCCATCCCCTCATTACCCCATCCCCGTAGAGACGGTGCCTGCTCCCAGACCACCAGTAACCAGCAAAAATCTATTTAAGCATAAAAATTCAAAAAGAAAAAATAATATAGCACCTTCAACTGCACCACAGACTAAAACAGTTAAATGTGGTCTATTAAACATTAGGTCTCTCTCTTCTAAGTCCCTGTTAGTAAATGATATAATAATTGATCAATATATTGATTTATTCTGCCTTACAGAAACGTGGTTACAGCAGGATGAATATGTTAGTTTAAATGAGTCAACACCCCCGAGTCACACTAACTGCCAGAACGCTCGTAGCACGGGCCGAGGCGGAGGATTAGCAGCAATCTTCCATTCCAGCTTATTAATTAATCAAAAACCCAGACAGAGCTTTAATTCATTTGAAAGCTTGACTCTTAGTCTTGTCCATCCAAATTGGAAGTCCCAAAAACCAGTTTTATTTGTTGTTATCTATCATCCTCCTGGTCATTACTGTGAGTTTCTGTGTGAATTTTCAGAACTTTTGTCTGACTTAGTGCTTAGCTCAGATAAGATAATTATAGTGGGCGATTTTAACATCCACACAGATGCTGAGAATGACAGCCTCAACACTGCATTTAATCTATTATTAGACTCAATTGGCTTTGCTCAAAATGTAAATGAGTCCACCCACCACTTTAATCATATCTTAGATCTTGTTCTGACTTATGGTATGGAAATAGAAGACTTAACAGTATTCCCTGAAAACTCCCTTCTGTCTGATCATTTCTTAATAACATTTACATTTACTCTGATGGACTACCCAACAGTGGGGAATAAGTTTCATTACACTAGAAGTCTTTCAGAAAGCGCTGTAACTAGGTTTAAGGATATGTTTCCTTCTTTATGTTCCCTAATGCCATATACCAACACAGTGCAGAGTAGCTACCTAAACTCTGTAAGTGAGATAGAGTATCTTGTCAATAGTTTTACATCGTCATTGAAGACAACTCTGGATGCTGTAGCTCCTCTGAAAAAGAGAGCTTTAAATCAGAAGTGCCTGACTCCTTGGTATAACTCACAAACTCGCAGATAACCCGTACGTTGGAGAGGAAATGGCGTCTCACTAATTTAGAAGATCTTCACTCAGCCTGGAAAAAGAGTCTGTTGCTCTATAAAAAAGCCCTCCGTAAAGCTAGGACATCTTACTACTCATCACTAATTGAAGAAAATAAGAACAACCCCAGGTTTCTTTTCAGCACTGTAGCCAGGCTGACAGAGTCAGAGCTCTATTGAGCCGAGTATTCCTTTAACTTTAACTAGTAATGACTTCATGACTTTCTTTGCTAATAAAATTTTAACTATTAGAGAAAAAATTACTCATAACCATCCCAAAGACGTATCATTATCTTTGGCTGCTTTCAGTGATGCCGGTATTTGGTTAGACTCTTTCTCTCAGATTGTTCTGTCTGAGTTATTTTCATTAGTTACTTCATCCAAACCATCAACATGTCTATTAGACCCCATTCCTACCAGGCTGCTCAAGGAAGCCCTACCATTATTTAATGCTTCGATCTTAAATATGATCAATCTATCTTTATTAGTTGGCTATGTACCACAGGCTTTTAAGGTGGCAGTAATTAAACCATTACTTAAAAAGCCATCACTTGACCCAGCTATCTTAGCTAATTATAGGCCAATCTCCAACCTTCCTTTTCTCTCAAAAATTCTTGAAAGGGTAGTTGTAAAACAGATAACTGATCATCTGCAGAGGAATGGTCTATTTGAAGAGTTTCAGTCAGGCTTTAGAATTCATCATAGTACAGAAAAAGCATTAGTGAAGGTTACAAATGATCTTCTTATGGCCTCAGACAGTGGACTCATCTCTGTACTTGTTCTGTTAGACCTCATTGCTGCTTTTGATACTGTTGACCATAAAATTTTATTACAGAGATTAGAGCATGCCATAGGTATTAAAGGCACTGCGCTGCGGTGGTTTGAATCATATTTATCTAATAGATTACAATTTGTTCATGTAAATGGGGAATCTTCTTCACAGACTAAGGTTAATTATGGAGTTCCACAAGGTTCTGTGCTAGGACCAATTTTATTCACTTTATACATGCTTCCCTTAAGCAGTATTATTAGACGGCATTGCTTAAATTTTCATTGTTACGCAGATGATACCCAGCTTTATCTATCCATGAAGCCAGAGGACACACACCAATTAGCTAAACTGCAGGATTGTCTTACAGACATAAGGACATGGATGACCTCTAATTTCCTGCTTTTAAACTCAGATAAAACTGAAGTTATTGTACTTGGCCCCACAAATCTTAGAAACATGGTGTCTAACCAGATCCTTACTCTGGATGGCATTACCCTGACCTCTAGTAATACTGTGAGAAATCTTGGAGTCATTTTTGATCAGGATATGTCATTCAAAGCGCATATTAAACAAATATGTAAGACTGCTTTTTTGCATTTACGCAGTATCTCTAAAATTAGGTCTTGTCTCAGAGTGATGCTGAAAAACTAATTCATGCATTTATTTCCTCTAGGCTGGACTATTGTAATTCATTATTATCAGGTTGTCCTAAAAGTTCCCTGAAAAGCCTTCAGTTAATTCAAAATGCTGCAGCTAGAGTACTGACGGGGACTAGAAGGAGAGAGCATATCTCACCCATATTGGCCTTCTTCATTGGCTTCCTGTTAATTCTAGAATAGAATTTAAAATTCTTCTTCTTACTTATAAAGTTTTGAATAATCAGGTCCCTTCTTATCTTAGGGACCTCATAGTACCATATCACCCCAATAGAGCGCTTCGCTCTCAGACTGCAGGCTTACTTGTAGTTACTAGGGTTTGTAAGAGTAGAATGGGAGGCAGAGCCTTCAGCTTTCAGGCTCCTCTCCTGTGGAACCAGCTCCCAATTCGGATCAGGGAGACAGACACCCTCTCTACTTTTAAGATTAGGCTTAAAACTTTCCTTTTTGCTAAAGCTTATAGTTAGGGCTGGATCAGGTGACCCTGAACCATCCCTTAGTTATGCTGCTATAGACTTAGACTGCTGGGGGGTTCTCATAATGCACTGAGTGTTTCTTTCTCTTTTTGCTCTGTATGCACCACTCTGCATTTAATCATTAGTGATTGATCTCTGCTCCCCTCCACAGCATGTCTTTTTCCTGGTTCTCTCCCTCAGCCCCAACCAGTCCCAGCAGAAGACTGCCCCTCCCTGAGCCTGGTTCTGCTGGAGGTTTCTTCCTGTTAAAAGGGAGTTTTCCTTCCCACTGTCGCCAAGTGCTTGCTCACAGGGGGTCGTTTTGACCTTTGGGGTTTTTCCGTAATTATTGTATGGCCTTGCCTTACAATATAAAGCGCCTTGGGGCAACTGTTTGTTGTGATTTGGCGCTATATAAATAAAATTGAATTGAATTAAACCTTGACTGAAATACTTCATTAAGACTGTGAGAGTGTAGGTGATTGTGAATTTGGGTAGCAACAGTTTTTTTCTATGATTTTGGAAAGAAAGGGGAGATTAGAAATGGGCTGGTAACTAGATAGAATATCAGGAGAGGGTTTCTTTAGCAGGGGGTTAAGAGCCGTTTTGAGGGAAGTTGGGACATATCCCGTTTGCAGCAAAGAGTGTATGATGGTAGTAATGAGAGGGATTAGAGAATTGATATTCAATTTAATCAGGGCAGTAGGGAGCTGGTCAAGAGGACAGGTTGAGGTCCTCATGTTTCCTGCCTGTCTGTATGTGTTTAACCAAACACACCACCACATCCAGGTACAGGTACTATCAAAATAAATGTGGATTGTGCTTTATTCTGGATTAATTTGACCCTCAACAAGCTTTTCTTTCTACAATCATCACCTCCAAATCAAAGGTAAGCTGACCAATTTCCTCTTTTACGGCTTCATGCTGTAAATATGCGGACTTTTCTGATCCATTTATCAGCATGCGCTCTATCAAAACTATTATACTACAACCCCTGGCAAAAATTATGGAATCACCGACCTCGGAGGATGTTCATTCAGTTGTTTAATTTTGTAGAAAAAAAGCAGATCACAGACATGACACAAAACTAAAGTCATTTCAAATGGCAACTTTCTGGCTTTAAGAAACACTAAGAAATCAGGAAAAAAAATTGTGGCAGTCAGTAACGGTTACTTTTTTAGACCAAGCAGAGGGAAAAAATATGGAATCACTCAATTCTGAGGAAAAAATTATGGAATCATGAAAAACAAACGCTTCAACACATCACTAGCATTTTGTTGCACCACCTCTGGCATGGACTTAATGAGTGACAAACAGTACTCTTCATCAATCTGGCTCCAACTTTCTCTGATTGCTGTTGCCAGATCAGCTTTGCAGGTTGGAGCCTTGTCATGGACCATTTTCTTCAACTTCAACCAAAGATTTTCAATTGGATTAAGATCCGGACTATTTGCAGGGCTTGACATTGACCCTATGTCTTTTTGCAAGGAATGTTTTCACAGTTTTTGCTCTATGGCAAGATGCATTATCATCTTGAAAAATGATTTCATCATCCCCAAACATCCTTTCAATTGATGGGATAAGAAAAGTGTCCAAAATATCAACGTAAACTTGTGCATTTATTGATGATGTAATGACAGCCATCTCCCCAGTGCCTTTACCTGACATGCAGCCCCATATCATCAATGACTGTGGAAATTTACATGTTCTCTTCAGGCAGTCATCTTTATCAATCTCATTGGAACGGCACCAAACAAAAGTTCCTGCATCATCACCTTGCCCAATGCAGATTCAAGATTCATCACTGAATATGACTTGCATCCAGTCATCCACAGTCCACGATTGCTTTTCCTTAGCCCGTTGTAACCTTGTTTTTTTTCTGTTTAGGTGTTAATGATGGCTTTTGTTTAGCTTTTCTGTATGTAAATCCCATTTCCTTTAGGCGGTTTCTTACAGTTCGGTCACAGATGTTGACTCCAGTTTCCTCCCATTCATTCCTCATTTGTTTTGTTGTGCATTTTCGATTTTTGAGACATATTGCTTTACGTTTTCTGTGTTGATGCTTTGATGTCTTCCTTGGTCTACCAGTATGTTTGCCTTTAACAACCTTCCCATGTTTGTATTTGGTCCAGAGTTTAGACACAGCTGACTGTGAACAACCAACATCTTTTGCAACATTGCGTGATGATTTACCCTCTTTTAAGAGTTTGATAATCCTCTACTTTGTTTCAGTTGACATCTCTCGTGTTGGAGCCATGATTCATGTCAGTCCACTTGGTACAACAGCTCTCCAAAGTGTGATCACTCCTTTTTAGATGCAGACTAACGAGCAGATCTGATTTGATGCAGGTGTTAGTTTTGGGGATGAAAATTTACAGGGTGATTCCATAATTTATTCCTCAGAATTGAGTGAGTCCATATTTTTTCCCTCTGCTTGGTCTAAAAAAGTAACAGTTACTGACTGCCACAAGTTTTTTTTCTTGATTTCTTAGTGTTTCTTAAAGCCGGAAAGTTGCCATTTGAAATGACTTTAGTTTTGTGTCATGTCTGTGATCTGCTTTTTTTCTACAAAATTAAACAACTGAATGAACATCCTCAGAGACCGGTGTTTCCATAATTTTTGCCAGGGGTTGTATAATGGCAGATGGAGTAAAAGCAAAAGTGGGACCGGAGTCTGAACACGGTTTGAAAAAAATAAACTGTTCGACTTTTAATTACAGAAATGACTCCGGTCCCACTTTCCACAAATCAGCGAGTGTCAGAGTTGAACTTTAATTTGTACCTCTGTTACTGTGCACGTCCAGAGGGACTAGTTACAGTCAGGAGGTGTCGAACATCTGCGGGGAATCCTGCCCTGCGCCTCATTTAATGACTGGGTCAAAATTTCCTCTGAAAAATTTTTCTGCCAAATGTATTTAATCTATTATCAAAATGTAATCAACGTGCACAATGCGAAAAAAAAAAATTAAGATATGATGGCAGACGAAGTACTGAAAGCAGAAAAGTGTCAAATCACTGCTTTTGTGTCTGATTTAACAGCTGCATGTCAGGCTGCGGGTCCGAGTCTGAACACAGTGTGAAAAAATATAAACAGTCGGACTTTTAATCATAGAAATGACTCCGGCCCCACTTGCGAGAAATTTAATGGAAATACATTGCAATTGGACAAGATCTTTTATCCGGTGTCAGCGAAAATCCATTGTACAAAATCTGATATATACGGTGTTTATCACATGTAAACCAATACAAAAACTTTTTTTGTTCAGTGACTGCGAATATCTGGTTTATACGATGACGGTTTAGGTGAGTTTTACTGGACATGAGACTGAACAATAAATTTACCTCTCAAAGCTTTGATGATGAAGTCGCTTCCATCCCACACGGCTGACTTTATTTTCCCAAATGTTTCTTCTGTGTGGATCTGAAGGGAATCTGTACATCTTGAAGCCCTTGTTGTGTCTATTTGTGCCTCCAAATGCACAACAACCCGGCATTTTCAGCAAATAAATAAATAAAATAGCTGGATTTACATACAGACACATTAACAGCCAACACTGTTTGGAGCCCAAGATGGCACCACGAGTCATGTGACAATTTTTTTTGTTTTTTGACTCATCATGTCACCACTCTCTTAAGGCACCCTACTCCAAATTCCCCCCCCCGCAGTTTTATGTTTTCAATTCCAGGTAGCAGCAATTTATTCTCCTTTAATTTATTTATGTATATATAGCGCTTCCAAAGAGGAAGCAGAGACTGGGGACTCGAAGGCGGACTCATCCATTACCCAGGCTGAAGTCACCTCAGTGGCAAGGTTCCTGGGGTGGATGAAATCCGTCCTGAGTACCTTAAGTTTCTGGATGTTGTGGGACTGTCTTGGTTGACACGCCTCTGCAACATGGCGTGCGGTTGGGGACAGTGCCTCTGGATTGGCAGACCGGGGTGGTGGTCCCTCTGTTTAAGAAGGGGAACCAGAGGGTGTGTTCCAACTATAGGGGTATCACACTCCTCAGCCTCCCCGGTAAGGTCTATTCCAGAGTACTGGAGAGGAGAATTCGACCCATAGTCGAATCTTGGATTCAGGAGGAGCAGTGTGGTTTTCGTCCTGGTCAAGGCACACTGGACCAGCTCTACACCCTCCATCGGGTGCTCGAGGGTTCATGGGAGTTTGCCCAACCAGCCCACATGTGCTTTGTGGATCTGGAGAAGGCGTTCGTCCAGCGCCTCCAAATCCAAGGCCATGGTTCTCGATCGGAAAAAGGTGCCTTGCCCTCTTCAGGTCGGTGGGGTGTCCTTGCCTCAAGTGGAGGAGTTTAAGTATCTCGTGGTCTTGTTCATGAGTGAGGGACGGATGGAGCGTGAGATCGACAGATGGATCGGTGCAGCATCTGCAGTGATGTGGTCGCTGTATCGGACCATTGTGGTGAAGAGAGAGCTGAGCAGGGGGGCAAAGCTCTCGATTTACTGACCAATCTATGTTCTGATCCTCACCTATGGTCATGAGATTTGGCTCATGACCGAAAGAACGAGATCGCGAGTACAAGCGGCCGAGATGAGTTTCCTCCGCAGGGTGGCTGGGCGCTCCCTTAGAGATAGGGTGAGGAGCTCGGTCCCTCGGGAGGAGCTCGGAGTCGAGCCGCTGCTCCTCCACGTCAAAAGGAGCCAGCTGAGGTGGCTCGGGCATCTTTTCCGGATGCCCCTTGGACGCCTCGCTGGAGAGGTGTTCAATGCACGTCCCATCGGGAGGAGACCCTGCGGAAGACCTGGGACATGCTGGAGGGACTACGTCTGTCAGCTGGCTTGGGAACGCCTCGAGGTTCTCTCAGAGGAGCTGGGGGAGGTGTGTGTGTGTGGATTGGGAGGTTTGGGCGGCTTTGCTTGAGCTGCTGCCCCCGCGACCTGACTCCGGATAAAGCGGAATAAATTGGATGGATGGATATATAGCGCTAAATTACAACAGAGTCATCCAAAGCGTAAAGTCTAACCTCATTTTAGTATAGCGGTGCTGTTGGCGACTATCACCCGAAGCCGCGCCCGATCCAACTTCGTGTGCTGAAGTCCAAAGACAAAAATGAAAATCTTTTAGTGCTGTTTCTGGTCTGTGTCTGTGCTGAATTGTTGATTAGTGAAATTAATCGAAAATATTTGTTTCATTGAAGAGCTGTACATGCTTTGAATGTGCAGTGCACTTAATTGAAACAAAAAGAAAGTACAGAAAGAGAATTTAAAGTGTGGGAGATTCCATACTTCTTTTTTTTTTTTACACATTTCTGCTGCATAATTTTCAGTTTGAAATGTTTGAATTCCAAAGTCACAGTGTCACCAGGCTGGGGTCGTTCACTTCAACGTGTGAAAATCTCACCTTGTCCGTGTGATTCAGATTTTGACCCTCTACATTGTCAAATAAAATGAAAGGTCCGGCTTTCCTCCCCTGAAAAAAAAAAATAATAATAAGCTCTAATGACAAACTTCCAGTGTAAGAAATAACTAAATTTGATACTCAAACCAATTTACACAGACTAAAAATTGTCTTCCTTCTTGCAAGAAGGGGAAAATGGAATGGAAAAATAAACCCAAAAATGATCCTTGGATCTAAAAAAAAAAAAAGTCAGCCACAAAAAAGTACAAAAACAAGGACATGTCACACTAGGGTGGTCCTTTACAGTACACCAAAAACAAAATGTGACTTTCTTAAGGTGCCTCCTAACAAAATTGTCTTTGTAATCAGACACGTAATGTGGTATAGCTTTCAATATGATTGGAGCATTTTTAAATTTTGACCCCTGTGTAATTCTTCATTGACCCCTACCTGGCTGCCATATTGGATTTTCAAGTGGCCCGCTCTTTTTTTCTGAAACACTCATTTATGAAGAGCATTCATGCCAAAACTGATGCTTGTATCACCAAGTGAAGGATTGTTTGAGTTATCTGCTGGACTATAATGAGTGCTTAGTGAGGAGCTCCCCCTTTTGTATTTTATCAGTGGAGCTGGTAGGTTTTATTTTTATTTTACTTTGAGAGGGTCTGACTTGATGTGAGTCTGTTCTGTAACAGAGCAGTACGTGCCGCAGTGTGCATGCAGACCTCTCTGCTGTTTTGCAGGCTGTCTGATCACACCGATGTATTTCTTCAATTTCTCATAGTCCTAGTATGTGTGAGATTATCCGCAGTTATTGGCATGTACAGCTCAATGTCTCTGGTGTAACAATGAAATGTGATACAGCATGTCGCACTATCTGCCTGAGGAGTGCTATATGGAGGGAGAATAGCAGGGGCCCAAAAATGGATCCTTGTGGAACCCCATATTTCATAGGAACAATATTTGAAGTGACATTATGGTACAGGACACACTGAGAGCAACTAGATTACTAAAATGTCAACCATTTGAGGACATTACCAGCAATCCCAAAGTAGTACTTGAGCCTATCCAGTAGTATACAATGATCCACTGTGACAAACACAAAGCTGAGATCTACCATCTGTGGTGGTGTCAGAGTCCACTGCATTCACCACTTTAGTAAGTGCTGTCTCTGTGGATTGGGGCAAAATGCAGACATATTTTTTAGCTAACAGATAAAGTGCAGTACTAATTACTTCAGTCATGAACCTTCTACTACACAGGAACGCCCTCTGTTGTATGCTTACTGACGCAACAGTCTTACTGTGTAACAAGGACAAAAAAAAGTTTTTATTGCATTTTGACACACACACACACACCTGGTAGACGCAAGTCTTTGTCATTGTACATATATACAACAAAATGTGTCCTCTGCATTTAACCATCCTAATTACAGTTAGACACAGTCCAACCATGGGGCGGTTTGCATCCGAGTGTGAAGTGTCTGGGATGAAAATCAGCACCTCCAAATCCGGGGCCACGGTTCTCGACCGGAAAAAGGTGCTTTGCCCTCTTCAGGTCGGTGGAGTGTCCTTGCCTCAAGTGGAGGAGTTTAAGTATCTTGGGGTCTTGTTCACGAGTGAGGGATGGATGGAGCGTTAGATCGATAGACGGATTGGTGCAGCAGCTCTGCCCCCGCGACCCGACTCCGGATAAAGCGGAAGAAAATGGATGAATGGATGGATGGACAGTCCAACCACTATGGGCAGTGTGCAGCCACAGTCCAGTGCCCGGGGAACAAGTCCAGATGTGTAGACCCTGCCTTGCTCAGGGGCAGAGAAAGGAGCAGGCCCTAAATAAGTATGTTTTTGATTGTGGGAGGAAACAAACGCTGACACGGGGAGAGCATGCAAACTCCACACAGAAAGGCTGGGAAACGATCCCACGACCTTCTTTGCCTCACAGATAAGAAGGTGTTCTGTTAATGTGAGTGCCACCTGGTGGTGTGTAATGTGGTTTGCTGTGTTTGTCTGCAGGGTCCAGAACACTCCTCAGCTCGTCCAGAGAGATTCCTCCAGATGTGTAACGACGACCCGGACGTCATGCCCGTGAGACACACCGCCGCCGTTTCCTACAAATCAACATGTATTCAGTGAAACTGTCCTCTTGAGGCTGAAGCAGCTGTGTGTCTGTTTCTGTCTCTGTCTCAGATCATCACTGAGGACTTTGCAGTCAGTCAGCTCTACGAGTGTAACTGGATCGTGGTGAACTGCTCCACTCCCGGGAGCTACTTCCACGTCCTCAGACGGCAGATCCTGCTGCCCTTCAGGAAGCCTGTGAGACACAAACAAATCACTCAGAGCAGTTCTACAAACCTGAGCAGTCACTGAACTTCATGACCAGCTCACCGTTCTTGTCCTCTCTCTTTTCTTTTTTAAACTCGGGTCATGTGATCAAAGCCTAAACTCTGTTGTTTTTTTTTCTCCCAGCTGATCGTCTTCACTCCCAAGTCTCTGCTGCGCCACCCAGAGGCCAGATCCAGCTTTGACGAGATGCTCATTGGTACAGTAGTATTAGTACTGCCACTGGTAGTGTTTGTAATAGTGAAAGTATTTTTGGTAGTTTTGGAGGATGTGTGCTCGCGTTCTGTCTCCACTTTCTATTCCTGTCTTTTTTTCCTCCTCTTCTTCATTTGGCTGCTTTCTTTTTCTCTTCCTTTCATCTCTTCTCTCCCTCTTTGTCGTCTGCTCCACTCTCTGTCTCTTCCTGTGCTCCTCCTGATTTCTCTGCTCCTCGTCCTCCTCTATTTGTCCTTTCTCTGTTTCATCTCCTCTCCTTCTCACCTTTTTTCCTGCTAATGTCCTTGTGTCCTCCTCTCCTCTTTCACCTCCTTGTATCCTCTCGTCCACTCTTGCCTCCACTGTCTTTTGTGTTCTTCACCTCCTTTTTGTCTTTCCTTCTCCTTTGTCCGTGTCTCGTCCTCTCTCTCTCTCTCTGTTCATAGGAACTCACTTTCAGAGGTTGATTCCTGAGGACGGCGCCGCGTCTCAGTGTCCAGAGGAGGTCAAGCGGCTGATTTTCTGTACTGGGAAGGTCTATTACGAGCTGATCAAAGAGCGGAAGAGCAGAGGGATGGAAGGAGCCGTCGCCATCACACGCATCGAGCAGGTAAACCCACACAGACACAGGGTGGCGCCCCCTGCTGGCAAAACAGCTGCAGTTGCCTGGTTACAGCTGATTAAGGCTGCGTGTCAGGGAGCAAAAACACCTGCACTGCTCCTCCAGTGGCAGGACTCCTCCACCTGTGAGGACACGCCCT
Organism: Thalassophryne amazonica; assembly: GCF_902500255.1. Classification (NCBI taxonomy): domain Eukaryota; kingdom Metazoa; phylum Chordata; class Actinopteri; order Batrachoidiformes; family Batrachoididae; genus Thalassophryne; species Thalassophryne amazonica. The sequence goes on from NC_047107.1 coordinate 129,717,861, forward strand.
GTTGTCATGGGAACATGTTTCCCTGGAGCTCAAGGTGTGAGACAATCAGCTGTCCATCAACTTCAGTTATTCTGAAGACTCTGTGCTTCTCGTCACCTCCCTGCGGCTCCTTGCCTCCCTGCGCCTGTGAGACCTGTTTTTAAATTTGTCTCTTTCTCTGTCCGTCTGTCTCTCTTGCAGCTGTCTCCGTTTCCGTTTGACCAGGTGAAGGCTGAGTCAGAGCGGTTTGCGAACTCTGACCTGGTCTGGTGTCAGGAGGAGCATAAGAACCAAGGTTACTATGACTACGTGAAGCCTCGCATCAGGACCACCATCCAGAGAGCCAAGCCCATCTGGTGAGCACACGGCGTTGCTGTGTCTCAGGAAGTTTTTTTCAAAGTTTTAACAGCGTTTCATTTGCTCTGGATCAAAGTAAATCCCAGGTGTCTTTGTTTCTGTGAAATAATGTGACTGAAGACTAAGGCCGGGTTCACAGGGCAGGATAATTAGGCCGATATCGGACCCGATCTTCCCCTTCCGACAATCTTAAGGACGCCCCGACAATCGTGATGACGCTAAAGATAATCTTATCAGATATTCCTGCTGTGTGGTGTGTTCAGAGCGCTCTCATCTGCTCGGAAGGACGTCAGGAGCGCTCCGATTGCAAATCGGGGATATTCAGCATATTGGATTTTTTTGTCCCGATATCGCAGTGTGTGTTGTGTCCTCCGACCACAAACGAGCACGCAGCCTGCTGAATGTGATGGGCAGCCAATCAGAAAGCGAGGTGACGGACGCACGGAGTGGAAAATAAAATCAAAACAGCTGTTCTGACTTACCAGAAAGTCCGGTGGTCGCGCTGTCTCCACTCCTTTAAAGAACACCTTTTCTTCTTCTTTTTGTATCATTTTTCCCCCTCTACTTTAAATAGTCCACAAAGTACCTCCGTTTGTTTACTCTGAAGTCACATTTAATCTCGAGAGATTTTGTGAGATTTCCTGTCTGACCTGTGAATGTTCGTGTGTGAAATCTGTTCGTGTGTGGTGTTGTTGTCCTTACTGTGTGGCTGAACACCACACACTGTACAACCAGACCTGTTAGATCCATGATTTTATATCTTCACGTGTGTGGTCGCTCAGGTTTTGGAAACCTAAAGATAATTTCAAGATCCTGCCGTGTGAACCAGGCTTAACTCGTTCATTGGGTAGTTTTGGTGATGGTGTGTGTGTGTGTATGTATATACACACACACACACACACACACATATGGACGCAGGTCGCATTCCAAAGGACCTCCTCTACGACCAACTGGCAGAAGGCTCTCGGAGGGTTGGGTGCCCAAGACTGCACTTTAAGGACGTGTGTGTGTGTGCGTGTGTGTGCGCGTATACACAGTAGTGGTGGGCACAGTTCCGCTAACCGCTAATTAACAAAGCTAATATTTTTGTTAGCGAATTAGCTTTTCACCTAACTTTGAAAACCGTCAGCGGACCAATTCACTTCCATCCATCCATTTTCTTCCGCCTTATCCAGAGTCTGGTCACGGGGGCAGCAGCTCAGGCAAAGCTGCCCAGACCTTCCGATCCACACACACCAATTCACTTCTGCTAAATTTAATTCCAATAGCATTCAGTCCACTGGCAGAGATAAAGCTGAACTGTCAAACATCTGTAAAACCTAAAATCCTACATGTTAATTTCTGTTGTGTGTTTTGCAGTAAACAGACCGCTGTGAGACGCTCAGTCCTCCCAAAGTAAAAGTGGGCGGACCAGCTGCTATTGCCAAAAAAAAAATTTTACTCTTAACATGCTGTTACTCGGAGAGTGGGCAGGAGTCATGAAGCCCAAAGCATCTTTCACTCATGGTTTAATTTAAAACCAACTAATTCCGGATAGTTTAGGGAAAATAACATCAACTCTGATATTTTTACAAAGTGAAAATATCAGCTATATGTTTTAGTTTTAAAGTAATGCATGAATTCTGAAGGTTTGACGTTAAATAGACACGTGCCAAAAGGCATTATGGGAAAATTCAAATGATCTGCTCTTATCACTTCCTCCTCTCCCTTCTGTCAAAATGCAGCGAATGCTCTATTTACTGGATGATGAATACACCAACATATTCAGAACGTCTCAATGTTTCCTTTCCTTTGCTTGCTTGCCTCTACTGGTGGTTGGCTCTCACTGCGGTATTGTATCACTTCCTGTTCCGGAGCACAGCGGTGTTTTTCTGTATCTGTTAGCTGTTTAATCTGCGCAGTTAGATTGATCTAGTTATCTAGATTACGATTTGTTTCCCAGTGTAATCTTTACGTGCCTTAACTAAAGCACTCCTTCTGCTGAATCACCTCTAAATTATTTACACATTATTCACTTTGCGTGTTTTTAGGAATCCGCTAGCTTAGCGTAGCTACTAGCTCTTAGCCGATTTAGCATGGCGGCTTCTCCTGTCTCTCCCGCACTTTTCTGCTCTGGGTGTGAAATGTTTAGTTATTCCTCGGCCTCCTTTAGCAGTAATGGTACTTGTAATAAGTGTAGCTTATTCGTAGCTTTGGAGGCCAGGCTGGGCGAATTGGAGACTCGGCTCCGCACCGTGGAAAATTCTACAGCTAGCCAGGCCCCTGTAGTCGGTGCGGACCAAGGTAGCTTAGCCGCCGTTAGTTCCCCCCTGGCAGATCCCGAGCAGCCGGGAAAGCAGGCCGACTGGGTGACTGTGAGGAGGAAGCGTAGCCCTAAACAGAAGCCCCGTGTACACCGCCAACCCGTTCACATCTCTAACCGTTTTTCCCCACTCGACGACACACTCGCCGAGGATCAAACTCTGGTTATTGGCGACTCTGTTTTGAGAAATGTGAAGTTAGCGACACCAGCAACCATAGTCAATTGTCTTCCGGGGGCCAGAGCAGGCGACATTGAAGGAAATTTGAAACTGCTGGTTAAGGCTAAGCGTAAATTTGGTAAGATTGTAATTCACGTCGGCAGTAATGACACCCGGTTATGCCAATCGGAGGTCACTAAAATTAACATTAAATCGGTGTGTAACTTTGCAAAAACAATGTCGGACTCTGTAGTTTTCTCTGGGCCCCTCCCCAATCAGACCGGGAGTGACATGTTTAGCCGCATGTTCTCCTTGAATTGCTGGCTGTCTGAGTGGTGTCCAAAAAATGAGGTGGGCTTCATAGATAATTGGCAAAGCTTCTGGGGAAAACCTGGTCTTGTTAGGAGAGACGGCATCCATCCCACTTTGGATGGAGCAGCTCTCATTTCTAGAAATCTGGCTAATTTTCTTAAATCCTCCAAACCGTGACTATCCAGGGTTGGGACCAGGAAGCAGAGTTGTAGTCTTACACACCTCTCTGCAGCTTCACTCCCCCTGCCATCCCCTCATTACCCCATCCCCGTAGAGACGGTGCCTGCTCCCAGACTACCAATAACCAGCAAAAATCTATTTAAGCATAAAAATTCAAAAAGAAAAAATAATATAGCACCTTCTACTGCACCACAGACTAAAACAGTTAAATGTGGTCTATTAAACATTAGGTCTCTCTCTTCTAAGTCCCTGTTGGTAAATGATATAATAATTGATCAACATATTGATTTATTCTGCCTAACAGAAACCTGGTTACAGCAGGATGAATATGTTAGTTTAAATGAGTCAACACCCCCGAGTCACACTAACTGTCAGAATGCTCGTAGCACGGGCCGGGGCGGAGGATTAGCAGCAATCTTCCATTCCAGCTTATTAATTAATCAAAAACCCAGACAGAGCTTTAATTCATTTGAAAGCTTGTCTCTTAGTCTTGTCCATCCAAATTGGAAGTCCCAAAAACCAGTTTTATTTGTTATTATCTATCGTCCACCTGGTCGTTACTGTGAGTTTCTCTGTGAATTTTCAGACCTTTTGTCTGACTTAGTGCTTAGCTCAGATAAGATAATTATAGTGGGCGATTTTAACATCCACACAGATGCTGAGAATGACAGCCTCAACACTGCATTTAATCTATTATTAGACTCTATTGGCTTTGCTCAAAAAGTAAATGAGTCCACCCACCACTTTAATCATATCTTAGATCTTGTTCTGACTTATGGTATGGAAATAGAAGACTTAACAGTATTCCCTGAAAACTCCCTTCTGTCTGATCATTTTTAATAACATTTACATTTACTCTGATGGACTACCCAGCAGTAGGGAATAAGTTTCATTACACTAGAAGTCTTTCAGAAAGCGCTGTAACTAGGTTTAAGGATATGATTCCTTCTTTATGTTCTCTAATGCCATATAACAACACAGCGCAGAATAGCTACCTAAACTCTGTAAGGGAGATAGAGTATCTCGTCAATAGTTTTACATCCTCATTGAAGACAGCTTTGGATGCTGTAGCTCCTCTGAAAAAGAGAGCTTTAAATCAGAAGTGTCTGACTCCATGGTATAACTCTCAAACTCGTAGCTTAAAGCAGATAACCCGTAAGTTGGAGAGGAAATGGCGTCTCACTAATTTAGAAGATCTTCACTTAGCCTGGAAAAAGAGTCTGTTGCTCTATAAAAAAGCCCTCCGTAAAGCTAGGACATCTTTCTACTCATCACTAATTGAAGAAAATAAGAACAACCCCAGGTTTCTTTTCAGCACTGTAGCCAGGCTGACAAAGAGTCAGAGCTCTATTGAGCTGAGTATTCCATTAACTTTAACTAGTAATGAGTTCATGACTTTCTTTGCTAACAAAATTTTAACTATTAGAGAAAAAATTACTCATAACCATCCCAAAGACGTATCGTTATCTTTGGCTGCTTTCAGTGATGCCGGTATTTGGTTAGACTCTTTCTCTCCGATTGTTCTGTCTGAGTTATTTTCATTAGTTACTTCATCCAAACCATCAACATGTTTATTAGACCCCATTCCTACCAGGCTGCTCAAGGAAGCCCTACCATTATTTAATGCTTCGATCTTAAATATGATCAATCTATCTTTGTTAGTTGGCTATGTACCACAGGCTTTTAAGGTGGCAGTAATTAAACCATTACTTAAAAAGCCATCACTTGACCCAGCTATCTTAGCTAATTATAGGCCAATCTCCAACCTTCCTTTTCTCTCAAAAATTCTTGAAAGGGTAGTTGTAAAACAGCTAACTGATCATCTGCAGAGGAATGGTCTATTTGAAGAGTTTCAGTCAGGTTTTCGAATTCATCATAGTACAGAAACAGCATTAGTGAAGGTTACAAATGATCTTCTTATGACCTCGGACAGTGGACTCATCTCTGTGCTTGTTCTGTTAGACCTCAGTGCTGCTTTTGATACTGTTGACCATAAAATTTTATTACAGAGATTAGAGCATGCCATAGGTATTAAAGGCACTGCGCTGCGGTGGTTTGAATCATATTTGTCTAATAGATTACAATTTGTTCATGTAAATGGGGAATCTTCTTCACAGACTAAAGTTAATTATGGAGTTCCACAAGGTTCTGTGCTAGGACCAGTTTTATTCACTTTATATATGCTTCCCTTAGGCAGTATTATTAGACGGTATTGCTTAAATTTTCATTGTTACGCAGATGATACCCAGCTTTATCTATCCATGAAGCCAGACGACACACACCAATTAGCTAAACTGCAGGATTGTCTTACAGACATAAAGACATGGATGACCTCTAATTTCCTGCTTTTAAACTCAGATAAAACTGAAGTTATTGTACTTGGCCCCACAAATCTTAGAAACATGGTGTCTAACCAGATTCTTACTCTGGATGGCATTACCCTGACCTCTAGTAATACTGTGAGAAATCTTGGAGTCATTTTTGATCAGGATATGTCATTCAAAGCGCATATTAAACAAATATGTAGGACTGCTTTTTTGCATTTACGCAATATCTCTAAAATCAGAAAGGTCTTGTCTCAGAGTGATGCTGAAAAACTAATTCATGCATTTATTTCCTCTAGGCTGGACTATTGTAATTCATTATTATCAGGTTGTCCTAAAAGTTCCCTAAAAAGCCTTCAGTTAATTCAAAATGCTGCAGCTAGAGTGCTGACGGGGACTAGAAGGAGAGAGCATATCTCACCCATATTGGCCTCTCTTCATTGGCTTCCTGTTAATTCTAGAATAGAATTTAAAATTCTTCTTCTTACTTATAAGGTTTTGAATAATCAGGTCCCTTCTTATCTTAGGGACCTCGTAGTACCATATCACCCCAATAGAGCGCTTCGCTCTCAGACTGCAGGCTTACTTGTAGTTCCTAGGGTTTGTAAGAGTAGAATGGGAGGCAGAGCCTTCAGCTTTCAGGCTCCTCTCCTGTGGAACCAGCTCCCAATTCAGATCAGGGAGACAGACACCCTCTCTACTTTTAAGATTAGGCTTAAAACTTTCCTTTTTGCTAAAGCTTATAGTTAGGGCTGGATCAGGTGACCCTGAACCATCCCTTAGTTATGCTGCTATAGACGTAGACTGCTGGGAGGTTCCCATGATGCATTGTTTCTTTCTCTTTTTGCTCTGTATGCACCACTCTGCATTTAATCATTAGTGATCGATCTCTGCTCCCCTCCACAGCATGTCTTTTTCCTGGTTCTCTCCCTCAGCCCCAACCAGTCCCAGCAGAAGACTGCCCCTCCCTGAGCCTGGTTCTGCTGGAGGTTTCTTCCTGTTAAAAGGGAGTTTTTCCTTCCCACTGTAGCCAAGTGCTTGCTCACAGGGGGTCGTTTTGACCGTTGGGGTTTTACATCATTATTGTATGGCCTTGCCTTACAATATAAAGCGCCTTGGGGCAACTGTTTGTTGTGATTTGGCGCTATATAAAAAAAAAATTGAATTGATTGAATGTAAGTGGATCACACAGATCACAGATTGTCCAACACACAAGTTCCAGTAACTTTACAGGGGGTGTCAAAATTGGCATGTGTTTTTGTTTATTTCAGTTTCACGACAGTATATCATTTTTAAGTACCGCAATTCGCCCCATTGAGATATCTTATTATCCCTTGTGCACCAGAGAGCTGCTACCGTCAAAATAACAGAGAAACTACATGACTACAATTGCAAATTAACATTATATGACCAACCTTATGCCTTTCATAACATTTTTAAGAGACTGCTGCGTGCTGTGTGAGACCCTGAAAACTTGCTAAAACAAATATTCCAAATATTCCGTGTCTGCAGTGTTTAACCTGCATGGAACTTCATAAACACAAACTGAATTTCAAACGTTTTATATGTATTACTCTGGAACAAACAGTGCTGTAAAGGAGAATAAGCAGGATGGTAAGGAGCAAGCTTCAGTTTCCTCCAGAATGACGTGAACATGAAGTGATCGTGGCTCACAGCGATTCCCTGCCCACTGTAAATAACGGTTAAACAACCCGAGCTTCTCGCAGGTTTACATAAAACAAACACAATAACAACGCCTATAAACCCAGATCATGTATTTACGAGTGTTTTACGCACAATATACAAAGAGCTTTATGTTGGGATGACGTTAATGCTGTTGTTCGTGTGCAGTGCAGCAGTTAAATTGCAGCCTGATCAGACAGACTCAATGGAAAGTTTTGTGGGATTTGAAACCTCACAAGTTACAGTTGGTCTATTTACCCTCCCATTCAGTAGATGGCAGTGTTCTCTGCATTTTGATGGGGGGAGTAAGTGGTGAGAGTAGCGCTGCAGCTATCGATTATTCAAATAATCTGATAAAAAGTACTTTTGCGTTTTTAAACATCAATAGTCCAGGGCTCTCCCTGAGCAATGGAACAATGTCGCTGTGCTAAAGTCTTGACATTTTACTGAAATGGTGATGGGATGTGGCTTCCTGTTTCCCCCCCCCCATTTAACCATTTTGAGTTTTTAAAGGCTGGTGGACTGGGTCCCTACGTGATTTTTTATTTATTTTTATTTTTTTTAATCCCTCTTTCAGCTGGAGGTTGAACATGCAGCCTTGTAGTCACTGTTTTTAAATTAACTGTTTTTATATGTGAGTCTGAACAAAACAGACAGCAGCCAACTTCGACTGTGGGTACCCGGCCTTCGGGTCAATAGTCACTCACCACGTTAAGCAGACCATGTGTTGTTTTTTTTGTTTTTTTAAATAAACAAACACACTGCTTCACTTTAAATGCGCAGTCAGTCTATTTCAGATGGTCAGTGTGGAGCCTCTTTCTCTTAAAATGCTTTATTTTATTCTGTGTCGCATTGGAAAGCGGTAGCTTTAAGGGCTAAATTATTAGCTGTTACATGGCCTGAGCGCATGCTCTAGTCTTCTTCTGTTGTTTTTCTGGGGATGTTGCAGTGCCACACACAGGCCTGGCATATGTACTTGTACTACAATGTTAAATGAAGCATCGAAGCACAGAAATTGCCTCAATCATTTTTTTTGTAATGGAATTATATGAGTTACTCAAGTAATCGTTTCAGCCCTAGATGAGAGCAGGTCACTTGAATTTTCCCATAATGACCTTCAGAATTCATGCATTACTTCAAAACTAAAACATATAGCTGATATTTTCACTGTGTAAAAACTACAGAGGTGACAATATTTTAGATAACCTGAATGTCTGAATTTAGTTTGTTTAAATTTTTTAACCATAAGTCAAAACTGCCTGCATGACTCCTGTGGCATGTCTGCAAGACTGTATGGCTGTGAAAATAAATGATCTTTTTTTTTCTTTGCTCTCCCCTTTCTTCTCCTCTCTGGTCACCAGGCCTCTGGCTGAGAGAAGACTGATCTCAGACAGAAGCGCTGGCTCGCTGTTGTTTGTGTTTGCCTTTGAATTTATTCAGGAGTATCAGTAGCTGCCAGTGTACTTGAGTCAATACTAAAAGCTATCGGTTTAGCTTTTATCTGTGACTTCCACTAAATTTTGTGGTTTAGCTTTATGAAAGTTAAATTTTCACTTAACGGATTAACAGTTATTGAAGCTAACTTTTTGTTTAGCTGTGCCCACCGCTGATACACACAGTGTTCTGTGTTGGCGCTGAAGATGTCTGACGTGTCTGACAGTCAGCAGGTGGACCTTCATGTTTTCACTAAAAGTGAACTGCACCAGAATCAGCTTCTAAATTGGAAAAACAGCGTCTGAGTGACGTTACGTATTTCTGTGCCTGAGTCTCATGGTCCTCATGCCCCACCCACCACCCTCAGCCTTTGAGATCCAAAAACACCTGGGAAGATCTTACAGAGAGCCTGTGAGGTCAAAGGTCAGAGGTGTTTGGTGATGCTGTTGTGTTTGCAGAAGAACAAAGATTCAAGTCTTTAGGGTCCTGGTGATTCCTGTCTTATTCTCTGATTCTCAGAGTTTGACTGAAGGTGATGACTGGATGTCTCTGGTACCAGGTCTCTGTGGAGGATCTTTGGGTCCCGCTGGAATGACTTTGTATCAAACTAGTGGTTACTTAGTGAGACTCGGATGAGGAGGATCAGTGACACTGTGAGGGAATATCACCTCTGACATCTTGTCCATGTGGTGAGTTTTTCTGGACATGATCCAACACGTAGATGGGACCCCAGAGGCTGGACATGGTCAAGGACACACCCACGTTACAGCTGGCTCTGATCGACAGATACTTTGGAGATGAATCGGTTCTCAGTCTGGGTGGTTGCCATCCAGGACACCCAGGGTGGTTCCTTGTGATGATTGTGGCACCACCACATCCAGACTCCTCCTGTTTGTCACCATGGCGACAGGGTTAACCAGGATGACGATCAAGAAAAGTGTCTACAGAAGTGGACCCAACAGAACCAGACGTGACTGAAAGAGTTCAGGTCTGGACCCGACCTGAGGTTAAATCCCACCTCTGGATTTAAAAACCCAGTCCAGGACACCAAGTGAAACCAGATCTGAGTTTGGTTTCTTGTGTTTTTTGTTTTGAGACTCTTTCAAGGATAAAGTGGGGGAAAAAACTCAGAATATGAATTAAGTATATATATATATATATATATATATATATATATATATATATATATACTTCTGATTGGAAAAACACCTATTGTGTTTAAAGCTCCTCCCCCTTCTCCCGCCAGGTACGCCGGCAGAGAGCCGGCCGCGGCTCCCGCTACAGGAAACAAGAACACTCACCTGATGGAGCTGCAGCGTTTCCTGGACACGGCCTTTGACCTGGACGCCTTCAAAGATCAGAACTAAATCCAGGACCTGGAACCACCGCTGACCCACCTGACCCAGTCCTGACAACACTCCATCACCGCCCCAAATAACTGTGTGGTACTTCATACCGTGTACTGCTGCAGCTGCTCGTTTGTTGCCCCGACGGTTCCTTCAGGGAACCCAGAAGAAAAAAAAACACTTAAGTAAAAAATAAAAAATCCAAAACTCAAACAGTCAAACCCAGATACAGAAAAACCTTTTAATCTGGATCACTGGCACAGTCAAGTGGTTCCAGATCAGAATCGATTCTCGAAAGCTTGTTTGCATTGTTTTATAAACCAACTACACATCCAAAAAAAAAATACAACTCACTACTGCAGTACTGAGCATGTACTTGACAATATTTGATCACTAAATCCTGTTTAACTGCAGAGTACACTGTGTACTTTGTGGCATGGCGTCGTCAGCAGCTCCACGGCAGCCAACTGGGCAACTTTACTGCTTTTTACCAAAATCATTTATAATTCAGCTCCGTTTATTTTACATCATTTTTGTGTGATTTTTGGAGCCGCTGTGGTTTCTGGAAGGGCGGAGTTTCAGAGTAAAGTCAAAATTTTATGGTTAAAAAAAAAACTTCTAAGACGCTCACTCACGCAGTCCGATTAAGGGTCACGGGGGGGCGGAGCCTGTCCCAGCAGTCAGGGCGTGAGGCTTCCAAGATGCTTTGAAAACATGTGGAATTTTATTTTGAAAGTATCAACTGGGGGGAAAAATGTTTAACTTTATTTGCACTGAACTTTCACATATAACGTTACTTTTAACTTTATTCTTTTTAAGGGTCGTATTGTGCAAAACAAACTGAAATTTTCCCGGTTTTTCAGAAAATGATTCTAAAAGTGACGTGTTCCATCCAGACTGGACTCTTGTTTTTGTGCGTGTGACACGCGGCGCCTCTGCGGGACAGACTCTGTCCAGGATATGAATTCGGTCTCTTAAGTTTTTGTTTTGTTTTTTCCTGTACCTTTATTTTTTGCAGTGATCAGTTTTATTATCTTCACTAACAGGCGTCATCATATGACCCCTTTCAATGTTTCTTAAAATAATTACGACTTTATTCTCAAACTCTCATTTTGCAACAATCAATCGTCTTGTTTTCAGAATCAGCGTTGCTCTAACAGTTGCTCCGCGTCCATCAGGTGGAGTAGAGACAAATGGCAACGCTTGAAGCAACACAGTTATTTGAGGCAACAGTGAGCGTTGCAGCAACTCTTCTGAAACTGTCCTAAATCCGTTGTTTTTGACCTCAGAATCTGGTCACCCGATACAATTGTCAGCGTTTCGTCACGACTCAAGCTACAACTACGTCCACACGCGAAAAACAAAATTTGCATTCATTGTGAGGTCTTCTGGTCCAAAGAGGAAGTAGCGCTGCTGATTTCATTCACTTGTTTTTGAGTGGGCGGAGCTTGTACAGCAGCCATTGTTGGTGCAGCATCACAGCGGCACCACAATGCTTTGTACCGACGTTTCTGGATGTCTGTCATCGCACGTTTCGCATTTTTCTTCTGTGCAGTTTTTGAGCCACTACCCACATCGACCACATGGGGGTAGCGGCAGGTTTTAACGCGGGGTTTCGTGCAGCTATTTGATTATTATTGTCATATGATTCTTAGTCGCATCTGCTGCATTAACGCATACAAATACGCTTCTTGGTATTTGTTCAGAGGACGAGATGATTAGTCGTTTTCATTTTGGTGTTTAACGGATTTTATATTATTCACAGGTTGTTTTTTTGTTTTGTTGCAATAGCTGAAGTAGAAATGAGAAATAAACAGCGGTAACTTCCTGTACGCTGCTCTCCCACAAATCTACGGCCACTGAGCGTATCGAACTGTTCATCATCTTGGGATCATCAGCTGATTATGTCAGCAGTCACATGAGTGCTGTCTCTAAAGTTGTCCACTAGGTGGCAGCGTCAGCATTTTTAAAATGTGAAGCACAAAACCTGACTGTGGCCAGATCTGATGGGATCAGTTTATTATCCAGGTGGTTCGATTGAGTAGCTATTTCAGCCATGAGCATTTTGTTTTTACCTTGTTTACGAGCGTCTGGAAGGCGGCGGTGACAGAATGTGGTTTTCTGACTTCGTGGACGATGTGTCGGCTGATAAACATAGAGCTGATCGGGAATCTTTTTACTGTTGGGATCCGGGATGACTGCAGCCAGTGGGTGGCCACGCCTACCCATAATCCCATGCGAGGACATTCGTTATGTGGACTCGGTGTGGACGTAGTCTGTCAGCAGTCCTCTGTTGAAACGCTGCACAGGTGCGTTATTGGTGGTCAGGTGCTTCTTACCACAAACTCCTCCCACATTTAGTCACTGTAGCCACGCCCTCAGGGATCCGGACCCTTCTGTTCTCTGATAACATGCGGGTGGAGGGGTTGAATCACTATCCGGTAGGCGGAGCCTCTAGTTACCATGACAATGCTTCTTCTCGCAGGCACGGCTTTAATGCGATGCTTCAAGTCACATGACTCCACCTGATTTTCTCAGCGTTTATCCCGTGCCAAAAAAGGATCGCAGCTTATTCGTTTTCTGCCCAGCGAGCAACTGAATGAACTCGGGAATGTTGGGGAATCTGTGGATGTTTGGAAGCTTCTGTCGCTCAAAGAAAATTATTTATTTTCATAAAGGGGAATGAGTTTCTCTTCATGTATTATGTTGCCTCATTCAATAAACGTGATAACTGAAGGAAAACTTTGATCTCCGTGTTTACTAAAATATCTTTTGGCAAAAATTATTTAATGTCGCTGTAAAACTGCTGCCTTGAATTTGATTCCTCTTATCCATCTTTTCTTCCTCATGTCCTACCCTCCTTTCCTGTCTCTTGTCCTAGCCCTCTTTCCTTGTTTCCTGCGTGTCTCCTTTCCTTCCTTTCTTCTCTTTCTGAAATTGATCCACTCTGATCTCATGTTCGTTTCTGTTCTTTGTCAAAAGTTGATGAGCAGTTGTCATGACGACAACAGCACCTCTTCATGTTTTTATTTTCAAGCTGTCAATCATGATTAATGGTTTCATCTAAAAACATCCTGAAACTAAAAAAAATCTGACTTGTTCATATTGAATTCAAATCCAAAGTCCATCCCTTTGAGATCTGGTGTAAACCAGTTTGAGCTCAAATTCAGCTAATGCTGGTTCCGGGTTTAGATCTAATTTCAAAACCAGTTCAAACCACATTAATTTCTGTAGAACATCTTCAAACTAAATTATTTTCAATTGATCTGGATCAGGTCTACAGAAAAAAAAAAAAAAATCATTGGAGCCAGCCTGCCCCCCCCATCCAGGACTTGATGCTGGTCCAGAGCCTCTGGACACACAGTTTAAACTCCTCCCCTCTGGTGAACGTTGCAGAGCTCTGTACATCAAAACAACCAGACACAGGAACAGTTTCTTTCCACATGACATCACACTGATGAACAACTTAACCTGACAAAGAACTCATTCATAGATTAAATTAGCTCAAATTTTATTGATCCCTTGGGAAGACTCCCTCAGGGAAATTGAGGTTCCAGCAGCATTGTATAGCAGCACACAGGGTAAGAAGCACACAGAGTATCAAAAGTGAAAAAAAGAAAAGAAAAACAATTTGCAAATATAAATACACAATATAAAAACCAGACATACTGATCAATACAAGTTTACTGGCTGCTACTGTTCTTCCTGTCCTCTGTCTTCCTGTTACTTCTCCTCCCCCTGAGTGAGGAGTTGTACAGTCTGATGGTCTGAGGGACAAAGGAGTTTTTCAGTCTGTTGGTCCTGTACTTGGGAAGGAGCAGTCTGTGGCTGAAGAGGCTCCTCTAGTTGCTGATGACGATGTGCAGAGGCTGACTGGCATCATCCAGAATGTCCAGCAGTTTGTCCAGTGTTCTCTGCCACCGTCACCAGAGAGTCCAGCTTCATGCCAACCACAGAGACAGTCTACAAGATCAGTTTGTCCAGCCTGGATGTGTCCTTCTTGGATGTGCATCCCCCCAGCACACCACGGTGTAAAAGAGGACGCTGGTTACTACGGACTGGTAGAACATCCACAGGAGTTTCCTGCAGATGTTAAATGACTGCAGCCTCCTCAGGAAGTCCAGCCTGCTCTGTCCCTTCCTGTACAGGTGGTTGGTGTGGGTCGTCCAGTCCAGGGGGTTGTCCTCTGTCATATACCTCATGTACAATTTAACTTCAGTCTCTTGTCTGTTTCACACAGCATTTTTTTTTCTTCTTTTCTCTTATTGCACATTTTATTTACTGTGAATTATTCTGTGTTTAGTGTGTATTTCTACAGAGAGAGCAGCTCTGACTGAAGTCGGGTTCCTTGTATTCTGTGGATACTTGGAGAATAAAAGCTATTTTGGTTTAGATTTGAGCCCTTTGGGGTTCAGGTACTGGATTATTGAGCTCGTTCTTTTCGGTGTTGGGCCGGTTCAGGGTGCGACAGTTAAACCACATTCAAGAAAAGAATCGTTAAAAACAGATTGCACTCCAATATTCGTCCAAACTGATCTGAATTGACCACTGATGGTCTCGGGCTGGTCCTCCTGCAACTCCAGGGCCGCGGTGCTGGAGAGTGGTCCACAGTCAGCCGAGGACATCTGAAGGGATCTGTGAACTTCTTCAGGTGGGTGAAGGTCCATTCCACTCGGGTCTGGAAGGACTGGTTCCTCTCTGGGCTGTGGTCAGCTGGATGCCTGCAGGGTTTCTTCTCCACCTGAAGGTTCTTCAAAGAAGAACAAACATCAGCAGCTCCTCGAATTTACAGAGTGTTCAAACAACTCAACAAGAACCACCTGAGAACATCGATCGGCACGGTCTGCTGGAAGAGACCTGTCTCACTGCCTGAGGTGACCTGTCTCTTTCTCTGACTGTGACGTGATCCCTCTGTCCCTGTGAGGTGACCTGTTTGTCTGTCTCTCTCTCTCTCTCACTCTGACTGTGAGGTGACCTGTCTCTCTGACTGTGAGGTGACCTGTCTCTCTCTCTCTCTCTCTCTCTCTCTGTCGCTCTCTCTCTGACTGTGAGGTGACCTCTGTCTCTCTCTCTCTCTCTCTGACTGTGAGGTGACCTCTCTCTCTCTCTCTCTCTCTCTCTCTCTCTCTCTCTGACTGTGAGGTGACCTGTCTCTCTCTCTCTCTCTCTCTGACTGTGAGGGACCTTCTCTCTCTCTATCTCTTTCGACTTGAGGTGACCCTCTCTCTTCTCTCTCCTATGACTGTGAGGTGGACCTGTCTCTACTCTCCTCTCTCTTCTCTATGACTGTGAGGGGTGTGACCTCTGTCGATCTCTCTATCTCTCTCTCTCTCTCTCTCTCTCTCTCTCTCTCCTCTTATATCTATCTCTCTCTCGACTGTGAGGTGGGGTTTTTGGGGACAACCTCCTGTCTATCTCCTCTCCTCTCTCTATCTCTCTCTCTCTATCTATATCTCTGTACTTGAGTTGAACTGTCTCTCTCTCTCCTCTCTCTCTCTCTTCTCTCTTCTCCTCTGACTGTGAGGTGACCTGTCTCTCTCTCTCTCTCTCTCTCTCTCTCTCTCTCTCTCTCTCTCTCTCTCTCTGACTGTGAGGTGACCTGTTTGTCTGTCTGACAGGTGTCTGTCGCTCGCTGTCTTCGGTTCTTAATCCTGTCTCACGGTGGACCAGCAGACTGTTTCGCCTCCTGAAGCTGAAGTCGGATCCGGTTCTTCTCACACCGACCGGCCGGAGGTTGTTCCGGTTCCTCGCCAGGCGGACTCGGCTTACCGGACCTTCTGGACACTGTGAGCCTCCCGGCTGGTTGCTAACCGTCTCCCCGGGCTGTGAGGGACTGTCGGCGGCTCCTGGATGCCGGAAAGGCCCGGTGGAGTTCAGACTGCGGAGCCCAGGAGCAGGGCTCGGACAGCGTGGAAATAGAGGTGGTAGGTGGCTGCCGGTGTACCGTGTCCAGACGAATCAGACGGGAACGTGTGATATTTTGTAAAAACCGCGGTTTGCGGATCCGCATTGTTTTGCGTTTGCGGAGGCTAGCTGCTGGCTAACAGTTAGCACCTTTGTCACAGCAGGTTAGCATGCTAACAGCTGTGTCTGTAAAGCTTTTAAATTTAAGATATCGGCAGTGTGACGGTGAATCGTGACAGTTTACGGTGGTGGTGATTTTTATTCTCGTTAGCATCGTAATGCTAAGCTACAGGGAGGAAAAAGGGGGCTAGCGTTAGCTGGCTGTTAGCTTCAGGGAGCTAGCTCCGTGCTAACTACTGCCAGATTTTCAAAATGTTTTGATAATAATTTGATATGTCCTCCATCAAACGGAGACAAAAAGGCGAAAAGTCTCTCAAACCGGTTTGTCGTGGTTTGTTAACATCGTGTTAATTCTGTGGGGCGGGTGTGTCGTGCAGAAGAATTTAATTAATTTAACACATAATTAAGCTTCGGCTCCGGAACCACTCTCCTTGATAAGGGTTGGATCTTATTCTTCTCTGGAGCTGCCCAGGTTGTGAGGCCCCGGGCGGGTGTGGGCAAACTCACGAACCCCGGCTGAACGCCGCTACATTGGAGTTTAACCCGGTAGAGGAGAGGGTCGAATCCCTGCGCCTTCGGGTTGTGGGGTGGGGGCACTGTCATTTGATGTTGGACCTCTGTGCTAGTCCTAGACTGTCCATAGGGAACATCATGTTTGAACATAAGGCTGCTCATAAGTGTACATGGTACCAGAGCACCTTAGATTGAAGATCAGTGATCAATTTTTGTGATGGTATCATCTGATCTGAGGTATGTTTTGGACACTCAGGTGAAGAGAGGGGCAGAGTTGTCAACTGATCATCTGGTGGTGAGTTGGATCAGAGGGTGGAGGACTTTGGACAACCTGGTAAGCCCAAACGGATAGTGAGGGTGAACTGGGAGCGTCTGGAGGAGCCCACTGTCCTGAAAGATCTTCAACTCACATCTCCAGATGATCAGTGGAAACAGGAGGCACCTGAGCTCAAATTTGAGCTTCATGGCAAAGGCTGTGAATACTTCAGGACATGTGATTCCTTTATTTGTTTTTGTTTTCAGTAAATTACTTTCCAGATGCACTGTATAGTGCTCCACTAGAACTCAACAGCCTCTGGGAAGAAAGTGTTTCTCAGTCTGATGGTTTGACACCTGATGCTCAGCAGCCTCCTGGCTGAAGGGAGAGGAACAAACATGATACTGGCTGGGTGGATGGGGTCTTGTTTGATGCTGGAGGCCGTTTCCTCCATCTATGGTGCATATGTCCATGATGGTGGGGAGACTGCCTGCCACAACCTTCTGCAGAGCCTTCAGGTCCACACAGGGATGCAGGGGAATGTAACGCTCTCCGTCACACACCTGAACAGAACTGTCAAGTCCAGCGCACCTCAGCCTCCTGAGGAGGTCTGGGCGCACTGCAGAAATGCACTGCATTTATTGAATTTACAACTTAGCATGTCACAATCATGACTTTTGTAACTCTTTGGAGTAATCCAGATGTGTCCGTGTTATCATTATTTTGATCATGTCCAGCATGTTGTCAGGATGATTTATCATATAATAATTTATTGTTGTAATTATCATTGAGCATCCTGTTTTCAATCACTGTCTTGCTGTTATTTTGTCATGGCAGAAATCAATATGAAACCCATAAACTACACGTGAAAGCTGCCGAAATGTAACGGGGGGGGTCAGATGTAGAATCAAATTAAATCCTATTCATCACTGTGCACATTTTAAACTGTCCTGGTTTATTTATTTATTTTTTTTGGGGGGGGGGGGGGGGGCGGGGTGTTCACGCTGGTGACACCGTCCGAACGGTCCCCCCTAAAATTGGTCCACCCTGCCTTCACTGCGCATACGTTATTTGTGACCACAGCAGCTCGTCTGAGTCTCAACATCCAAAGCGATCAAAGGGAATAATGTGATTATTAACCATCAGATGACAAAGTAAAACTTCTTAAATTATTGTAAAGTCAGTTTTAAGCAGAAACGAGGCGATAATCAGTGAATCGCTACTGATGCTCTGAAATGGTCTGCCATCTTTTATGATGAAATAATGTTGAATTTATGTGGAAATGATTGTTGTATAAAAGCTTCAGATATCTGCCCCTGAGTTAGATGATGACTGGAGGCACTTTGAAGCAGAACCGAAGTGATAAACGCTGGTAAGGCTCAGAAATGATACTGCTGAGGTCCCAAATGGCGCATGGCAGGGCTCGAAATAGTACATGCATGTGCTAGTTTGTGCACGTGTTATTTGAGTGGTGCACGTAATTTTATACTGCACTAGCACTGGTGCAAGTAACTTTATCCAAGTTTTATCAACTATAAGCACCAGTAGAATGAACCAATAAAGGAATAAATAAGGAAAAAAAACAATTTCCAGTGTGTTGTCTTCGTCTTCCGTGCGCTTTATGACTCGCACACAGAGCGAGTTGCTGTGCTCTATTTGTTGTGGTCGCGTGCGCGCATGTAAGCAAAGAAAAAAAAAAAAACTGGCTGCGGTTCCTCTCTCTCTCTCTGCCCTCAAACTCTGTCATCATTGTGTTATAAACCAATCACCATTTGTTTTATTATACACCTGTGCAGTTAATAAAATTCTTCACGGACAATTAGTTAGCACGTGAAAAAAAAAAAAAACTGGCTCCCGCTGCGGTTCCTTTACAGAACCTGGGAGACGTCACTTAAAGTGATGTTTTTTCTGGCCACGATAATTTGTGCACATGTTTTCCTTTAATTGAACCCACGAATTAATAAAACATGCTCTCAAATTAATAAAACATGCGCACGTTTTCCTGGCCATGATCATTCGTGTGCACATTTTCCTGGCCGTGATCATTTGTGCGCACATTTTCCTTTAATTGAGCCCTCAGATTGATAAAACGAGCGTACGTTTTCCTTTCGTTCAAAATGAACTCCATAATATGACCTAAATTGTCATCCTCATGACGGGGAGACGTTTCGTCCTCAGTATCCTTTTTAATGTGGTTAAACTCCAGATGATGCCATGCTGGGTAGCTGGAGTTCTCTATATGTCCTTGTGCACCCAAACCATGATGATACACCCTGACCACATCCATTTCTAACGGGGAAATGTATCACACTGTCTGCTGGTTTGTTGACTAATAGCCAACATTTGTGTCAAGACAATGTTGAGTGCACATTTTACAAATTGTGGCCACGTTTAAGTAGATCGTGCCCTTGTTTTACTCAAACGATGCTTAAAACGTGTGCACATTATCATAAAACGAGCGCACAATTTAATAAAACTGGCGCACAATATAATAAAAAGTGCGCACATTCTCTCCACATGCAAAACATTTTGCGATGACACTTCCAGGGCTCCGTAGTTCCTCGCTCTCTCTTCCCTGAAACTCTGTCATAATTGTGTTATAAACCAGTCACCATTTGTTTTATTATACATCTGTGTAGTTAATAAATAAAATAATCTTCACGGATGATTTGTTCATGCGCGCACATTAAAAAAAAAACTGCTGCTGCTCTCCTCTCAAACTCTTCCCAGAGAGGAAAAGTCTGACACATCAGAGGAGGAGTTTTAAGGTTGCTATAAGACTGACTTTTGGTTGTGCAGGTAACTTTCTTTTGGTGCAAGTAATTTATTTATTTTTTGTTACTAGCACCAGTGCAAGTAGGTTAAAAAATGTATTTCGACCCCTGCGCATGTGCAGTGAAGGCAGGGCAGATTTTTAGGGGGGACCGTTTGGTTGGTGACACAGACTTTGTTTTACTGCTTTGGCTGAACAAGGTCAGAGGTCAAGTGTTGGTGGTGTGCTTGAAGTGAATCCAGTCCAGTCTTTGACCCGGATGAGTTTGAGAGTTTTTGTGGTGTCAGTTTGAGCAGAAACAGGTGAACAGGTGCTGCGATGGAGAGCACCTGAACCTGTTTTCCTGTTTCAGTTGATTCTGACTTTGAGGACCTCGAGTTGAGTTTTGGCTCGTGGAGGTTTTTATTACGTCATTACGGTGACGGCCGTGACGAGCAGAGTTTGTTCTCCAGAGTTCAGGAATGTTTGTTCGGTCAGAGGAACAATAAGAGGAATTCCACTCCAGTTCCTGTCTGTCTGTACAGGCTGCTGATTATTCCACAAACTGTTCAGCTCTTACTACCTGTGCTCCTCGCAGTGGGCTGGGCATATGTTTACCTCTTAAGCAGAGCGCTAATCAGCTTCTATCAGATTGGTCTTCAGTTTTTACCTTTTTAGTAATGTATTTTTTTCTGACTGCTGATTTCAGTTTTCTGGCTTGTTCCCGTTTAAGTCGCCACAAATGAAGTTTCTGTTTAGGCTCTCGGTTGTCCAGGTGGTTTCCATAGTAGAGAAGCTTGAATCTTTGACTGGACTGATCCTCCAGTCGAAGATTCAAGCTTCTCTGCCACAAAGTAAGATTTATATCAAGAACAGCTAGATCTGCTCTGAGTCAGCCTGATCCCGTCAGATCGCAGAAGCTAAGCAGTGCAGGATCTGGTTAGTATTTGGATGGGAGACCTCTTTGGAACACCAGCGGCTGTGTGTGTTTCTCCAGGTTACACTTGAGTTGCGTCAGGAAGGGCATCCAGTGTAATACTTGTGCCAAATACCAGTGTGATCTGCTGTATCCACTGTGGTGACCCCAGACAAAAACGGAGCAGCCAAATGGACAACAACAACATCGAGAACAGCTACATGTTTATATGTACACTTAAGGAATTTTAAGCAGAGCTTGATTGATATATCAGCTGGCTGACAAGATCAACCCAGATGAGCCTTTCATGAATATATTGGTTTTTATTTTTTGATGATGTGAAAACTTTTACTGAATAAACAATGCGGAAAAAAACACGTTGGCTGTCAGAAATGGTGCCATTACATAGTTTGTCCATCAGAAGGCACTCTGTTGTAATCAATGCTATCAAGCATGGCTGGGACCCCATCACCCCTTGGTCACATTAGCTGCAAGAGATGGAGGCAGCACAACCAGCTGCCGTTCATTTTCAATCAGAGTGGACATTTTACAGCCACAAGAGAAAGTGGCCTCACTGCTGCCAGCTAGGCGGGGCCAAAATAAATAAGACGGCTGTTTTTGTAAATGCTAAGTGATGTGACAAGGCACCTGCCTCTTGTCTGCCTGGACAAAGTAATATACAAGATGGCAGAATACACTCTGTCCGCTTTATTTCTGTATAAATCAGTTATGCATTTTTCCTCATATTTTGGAGAAGTTGGTGAGAGCTAAACTGTTTATATATCAACAGTTTTATCTGTATCATTTTGTTTTTTACTCCCCAATATCTGTACCATATCAGCCCCCAAACATCCATATCGGTTGGGCTCTAATTTCAAGTCCCATTAATTTCACAGCTGTTGTAATTTTAAAATTAGTAGTCTTTTAAAATCCACATGCACTTTGACAACAATCACTCAGTCCTTTTGATAAGCTAGTCAAAGTAGCTAAAGTTGAAAATAAAGTATTTTGTTCTTTAAATGTGTCAGACAAATTAGTCAATTTGGCTAAAGATTGAGTAAGAGGTTAAAGAACATTCCCGCAACATCTATGAATAAATTAGAGCAGCTTTTGTTGTCAACTTAACTGATAGACTCTGGTTCAGTCCAAAAAATATGGTAGTCTTAGTCACATTCGTCTAAAAAGCATTTAGATTGAGGGGGGGGCTATAAGTCACATTTATTTTTGGAACCTGGTGCACATTATTGAGACATTTACTTATAAGGGAAACAGTGTTAGACATCAGAAGCTAATGGGCACATTTACCTCTGTAATTGTAAAGAAACATTTTTGAAGTGCTGCAGTTAGCCTTACTTTATCCTAGCTGTCCTTGTTGTCTTCTGGCTGTCCCATAAAATGCAAACAAGTCGAGTCAGTGCCAAGTATAATTAAAGTTATTCTCTTTATTTAAGAGCATGGTCTTTCAGTTTGTGAGTATGATTTATTAATTCGTTCTCTTCAACCTCATTCAGATCTTCTTTCTTGTTTCAAGGCTGTTTTCATCCTGCTTAATGGTGCACTACTGCCATCTTCTGCTCCGGAGTGTGGATTGGACGGTACATTGTTCAGGTCAGTGGGGAAAAAGCAGCTTGTCACACAGGTAGATGTTTGACATTTTGTGGTTACAGAAGATAATACAGTATTTTTGATATGCAAGTCGCAGGAACAGCAAAACAAGTTTTTAAAAAAGTGCAGCTTATAGTCCTGAAAAGAGTTTATGTTCGTGTTAGAGTTCAGATGAGCATGGTGTTAAACTGCATCTGGGACTATAGGTGGTCCTCCAGTGAACAGATGGTCCATTTTTGAGAAGTTGGTGGTGAATTTGCATTTTAACCACCATGAAACACTTCACAAAGCTCAGCACTGCACTCTGAGTAGCAACATCACTAGAGGACAGCGCACATTTGGAAGGGGGATCTTCATCTGTGGAAAAGAAGAAATCTCAGGAGCGCTTTGAGGGTCTTGTATTTTTGTTTTGTGTTGTCCGTCTGGTGCTGAGGGGGCGTCAGCTGCACAAAAAGAATGAAGGAATGTGAAGATGTGCGATGAGCTCACGTTCTGCACTCAGACACTTAGTCTGTGGTGGGATTTTTCAACTCCAGAACTTACTTGAGACAGCCTTTCTCAAAGAGCGACACCTAGTGGTCCATGAGTATATTGGTGAAATATCATGTTTTAAGTGAATATTGTATCCTCGGCGTCTCTCTTACTGTGTCCTGTCTGAAGGTGTCATTTGGACAAACCTCACTGGGAATCCTTGAAAGCAAGAAAGTGGGTGGAGCTCCAGCGGACCAATAACACTTTATTCCGTCTGTCTCTAGGACACTTTGACTGCACCCCGGTGTGCCCCTCCCACCAGCTCCTCCCACCCTTACCATGAACCCTCTGAACCCCATGAAGGCCGGTTTGGCCAACAACCCACACAGGTGAGTGCACACCACAGACACACACACTGACACACACAGACGCACTGATCTCATTCCTGTCTGTGCGTCTGCAGCGAGGGTTCCTACCCCTATGACCCGCCCAGCTGGCAGCAGCCCACCAATCAGCCCACAGGATCCCTCTCCGTGGTAACCACAGTCTGGGGAGTGACCAATCCCTCGGCCAGCCAGGTATGACATCATCAGAAGGTCATTCACGCTCGGGGTGTTTTTTTGTTGTTTATTTTTTGTTTGCTTTTTTTTTTAAATACAAATTCATCACAATTTTGGAAAAATACTATTTAATTAAAAATGTAATTTTGATCCAAATATGGATAATTTTTCTTTAATTCGTTTAAAATGTAAAAGTTGAGTGTTTTCAGTGAAAGAGGAAGAAAACCTTCAAATAACAACATTTGTGAAGTATTCAGTCTGCAGGTGAGTTGAGCGGCTCTTCTGCTGCGCGCCTGCCTGTGGGTGACAACATGGCTCCTGATGTTAGTCACACTAAGTCGCTCTGTTCTGTTCTCGCCTTTTTGTAACCTGCTGTTGAACCGTGTCTCTGGCTGTCAGGGTCTGGGTGGAGGTGTCATGGGACCTGGCGCTAATCCAGGAGGCGGGCCCATGATGTCGGGTCCCGGGGGTCCAGGCCTGGCTGGTGGTCCTGGAGGCTACATGGGCCAGCAGGGCTACGGTGAGCCCAGTAAAGGCTACCTGAACCAGAGCATGTACGCGCGCACAAGCGGGGGATACGCCGGAGGACCGGCCAGCTACACAGGGAGGTGAGAACAGGGGGCGCTGTTTCCTGGTTATCACACACTGAGCCTGTGAATCTCTTATTGTTAGCGCCATATCGCAAAAAGACGTGAAGAGATTTCAGTGAAATTCTGTCTGTTGGATTTTTGTTTTTGAAACAAAATGAGACAACAAATTTCTCCTTAAAAAAAGATCTCATCAGAAAATGGCAACTATTTTCTACATTTTGTTTAGCTCGTTATTCTTTACAAAACTGTTTTCAGAACTTTGTTAAAAATGTGAGAAGATAAAATGTGCACTTTTTGCAGAAACTGGACAGAAAGATGACTGACATTTTTTTAACATTTTGCAGACAAAAACTGCATTAATTTGACCTTAATGACGGTGATGAGAAGGTGAAGATTCAAGAAGCTTTATGACAACTTGAACCATGTGTCGAGACTTTGAAATGTTTTGTTTCATTGAACGGCGCGTCGGTTTGAACATTATGAGAATAAAACGAGTTTGTCCTCGTCACATGGAAGCAGATTTGCTGATTAAAATAAATGTTGGAGGAAAATTTCACAATGAAAGACAAGTTGATGGACTTTATGACAAATGAATATAATAATAATAATTTTATTTATGTAACTAAAGTACATAGAAACAGAAAACTGTAAAAAATAAAAAAAAAGAAAAAAAAATAATTCCCCATCAATAATTATAGGCAGCTGAGAGAAAAATGTTTTCAGTTTATATTTAAAACATTTTCTGTAACACAGTTTCTGTCTGTAAATCCACTAAAGTTTAATACGGACAATTAAATTACAAAATCAATTAAGAGGCAAAATAAAAAAACAATCAAAATCACAAAATATCAGCAAAGTTCTTCATTGTTTCTTGTATTTTAAAAGAATAAACTCACTTGTTTTTCTCAGTTACCCTCCAAATCCTGGAGGTTCCAGAGGTTCTGCCGACTTCACACAGGCTGCAGCTGCCGCTGTCGCTGCCGCTGCTGCCACGGCAACCGCAACTGCCACAGCGACTGTTGCCGCCATCCAGGAGAAGCAAAACCAGGAAATGAACTACGGCCAGGTGAGGCGAGATGATTGGTCAGCTGGCGAGGTTCTTGTCTGGAGTTGGACTCTGGTTCCAGATCTAATCCTCTTTTAATCCCTGTATTGATCTGTATCGGTTTTCTGTCAGTTTAACATTTGTGTGTCTTTGTTGTGTTTCAGATGGGAGGTCCCGCCTACAATAACCAGTACATGGGTCACACTGGTTCCCGTGGGCCCCCTGGCATGGGTACTGGAGGTATGGGTCCTGGTCATGTGCCGACCAGGGGACCACCCAATATGGGTCCCATGTATGGTCCTGGAGGAGGCCCTCAGAGGCTCCCTCAGCACCCGAACTATGGTCCTGGTCCTCAGCAAGGCCACCTGAGGCCCCCACAGGGCCTCAAACGGCCTTACAACTCAGAGGTGAGCCAGGACCACTGATCAGGTCTGATCACCAGGATGATGTTAATTTAATCTGTGAGGATCAATATGTCTGTGTTTGATCAGTCAGTAAACTGACTGATCAAACACAGACTCTCTACTGATGGTTGCCTCTACTGGTGGTTGGCTCTCACTGCGGTATTGTATCACTTCCTGTTCCGGAGCACAGCGGTGTTTTTCTGTATCTGTTAGCTGTTTAATCTGCGCAGTTAGATTGATCTAGTTATCTAGATTACGATTTGTTTCCCAGTGTAATCTTCATGTGCCTTAACTAAAGCACTCCTTCTGCTGAATCACCTCTAAATTATTTACACATTATTCACTTTGCGTGTTTTTAGGAATCCGCTAGCTTAGCACAGCTACTAGCTCTTAGCCGGTTTAGCATGGCGGCTTCTCCTGTCTCTCCCGCACTTTTCTGCTCTGGGTGTGAAATGTTTAGTTATTCCTCGGCCTCCTTTAGCAGTAATGGTACTTGTAATAAGTGTAGCTTATTCGTAGCTTTGGAGGCCAGGCTGGGTGAATTGGAGACTCGGCTCTGCACCGTGGAAAATTCTACAGCTAGCCAGGCCCCTGTAGTCGGTGCGGACCAAGGTAGCTTAGCCGCCGTTAGTTCCCCTCTGGCAGATCCCGAGCAGCCGGGAAAGCAGGCCACCTGGGTGACTGTGAGGATGAAGCGTAGTGCTAAACAGAAGCCCCGTGTACACCGCCAACCCGTTCACATTTCTAACTGTTTTTCCCCACTCGACGACACACCCACCGAGGATCAAACTCTGGTTATTGGCGACTCTGTTTTGAGAAATGTGAGGTTAGCGAAACCAGCAACCATAGTCAATTGTCTTCCGGGGGCCAGAGCAGGCGACATTGAAGGAAATTTGAAACTGCTGGCTAAGGCTAAGCGTAAATTTGGTAAGATTGTAATTCACGTCGGCAGTAATGACACCCGGTTACGCCAATCGGAGGTCACTAAAATTAACATTAAATCGGTGTGTAACTTTGCAAAAACAATGTCGGACTCTGTAGTTTTCTCTGGGCCCCTCCCCAATTGGACCGGGAGTGACATGTTTAGCCGCATGTTCTCCTTGAATTGCTGGCTGTCTGAGTGGTGTCCAAAAAATGAGGTGGGCTTCATAGATAATTGGCAAAGCTTCTGGGGAAAACCTGGTCTTGTTAGGAGAGACGGCATCCATCCCACTTTGGATGGAGCAGCTCTCATTTCTAGAAATCTGGCCAATTTTCTTAAATCCTCCAAACCGTGACTATCCAGGGTTGGGACCAGGAAGCAGAGTTGTAGTCTTACACACCTCTCTGCAGCTTCTCTCCCCCTGCCATCCCCTCATTACCCCATCCCCGTAGAGACGGTGCCTGCTCCCAGACCACCAATAACCAGCAAAAATCTATTTAAGCATAAAAATTCAAAAAGAAAAAATAATATAGCACCTTCAACTGCACCACAGACTAAAACAGTTAAATGTGGTCTATTAAACATTAGGTCTCTCTCTTCTAAGTCCCTGTTGGTAAATGATATAATAATTGATCAACATATTAATTTATTCTGCCTTACAGAAACCTGGTTACAGCAGGATGAATATGTTAGTTTAAATGAGTCAACACCCCCGAGTCACACTAACTGTCAGAATGCTCGTAGCACGGGCCGGGGCGGAGGATTAGCAGCAATCTTCCATTCCAGCTTATTAATTAATCAAAAACCCAGACAGAGCTTTAATTCATTTGAAAGCTTGACTCTTAGTCTTGTCCATCCAAATTGGAAGTCCCAAAAACCAGTTTTATTTATTATCTATCGTCCACCTGGTCGTTACTGTGAGTTTCTCTGTGAATTTTTCTGACTTAGTGCTTAGCTCAGATAAGATAATTATAGTGGGCGATTTTAACATCCACACAGATGCTGAGAATGACAGCCTCAACACTGCATTTAATCTATTATTAGACTCTATTGGCTTTGCTCAAAATGTAAATGAGTCCACCCACCACTTTAATCATATCTTAGATCTTGTTCTGACTAATGGTATGGAAATAGAAGACTTAACAGTATTCTCTGAAAACTCCCTTCTGTCTGATCATTTCTTAATAACATTTACATTTACTCTGATGGACTACCCAGCAGTGGGGAATAAGTTTCATTACACTAGAAGTCTTTCAGAAAGCACTGTAACTAGGTTTAAGGATATGATTCCTTCTTTATGTTCTCTAATGCCATATAACAACACAGTGCACAGTAGCTACCTAAACTCTGTAAGTGAGATAGAGTATCTCGTCAATAGTTTTACATCCTCATTGAAGACAACTTTGGATGCTGTAGCTCCTCTGAAAAAGAGAGCTTTAAATCAGAAGTGCCTGACTCCGTGGTATAACTCACAAACTCGTAGCTTAAAGCAGATAACCCGTACGTTGGAGAGGAAATGGCGTCTCACTAATTTAGAAGATCTTCACTTAGCCTGGAAAAAGAGTCTGTTGCTCTATAAAAAAGCCCTCTGTAAAGCTAGGACATCTTTCTACTCATCACTAATTGAAGAAAATAAGAACAACCCCAGGTTTCTTTTCAGCACTGTAGCCAGGCTGACAGAGTCAGAGCTCTATTGAGCTGAGTATTCCATTAACTTTAACTAGTAATGACTTCATGACTTTCTTTGCTAACAAAATTTTAACTATTAGAGAAAAAATTACTCATAACCATCCCAAAGACGTATCGTTATCTTTGGCTGCTTTCAGTGATGCCGGTATTTGTTCTGTCTGAGTTATTTTCATTAGTTATTTTCATTACTTCATCCAAACCATCAACATGTTTATTAGACCCCATTCCTACCAGGCTGCTCAAGGAAGCCCTACCATTATTTAATGCTTCGATCTTAAATATGATCAATCTATCTTTGTTAGTTGGCTATGTACCACAGGCTTTTAAGGTGGCAGTAATTAAACCATTACTTAAAAAGCCATCACTTGACCCAGCTATCTTAGCTAATTATAGGCCAATCTCCAACCTTCCTTTTCTATCAAAAATTCTTGAAAGGGTAGTTGTAAAACGGCTAACTGATCATCTGCAGAGGAATGGTCTATTTGAAGAGTTTCAGTCAGGTTTTAGAATTCATCATAGTACAGAAACAGCATTAGTGAAGGTTACAAATGATCTTCTTATGGCCTCGGACAGTGGACTCATCTCTGTGCTTGTTCTGTTAGACCTCAGTGTTGCTTTTGATACTGTTGACCATAAAATTTTATTACAGAGATTAGAGCATGCCGTAGGTATTAAAGGCACTGCGCTGCGGTGGTTTGAATCATATTTGTCTAATAGATTACAATTTGTTCATGTAAATGGGGAATCTTCTTCACAGACTAAAGTTAATTATGGAGTTCCACAAGGTTCTGTGCTAGGACCAATTTTATTCACTTTATACATGCTTCCCTTAGGCAGTATTATTAGACGGTATTGCTTAAATTTTCATTGTTATGCAGATGATACCCAGCTTTATCTATCCATGACACACACCAATTAGCTAAACTGCAGGATTGTCTTACAGACATAAAGACATGGATGACCTCTAATTTCCTGCTTTTAAACTCAGATAAAACTGAAGTTATTGTACTTGGCCCCACAAATCTTAGAAACATGGTGTCTAACCAGATCCTTACTCTGGATGGCATTACTCTGTCCTCTAGTAATACTGTGAGAAATCTTGGAGTCATTTTTGATCAGAATATGTCATTCAAAGCGCATATTAAACAAATATGTAGGACTGCTTTTTTGCATTTACGCAATATCTCTAAAATTAGAAAGGTCTTGTCTCAGAGTGATGCTGAAAAACTAATTCATGCATTTATTTCCTCTAGGCTGGACTATTGTAATTCATTATTATCAGGTTGTCCTAAAAGTTCCCTAAAAAGCCTTCAGTTAATTCAAAATGCTGCAGCTAGAGTACTAACGGGGACTAGAAGGAGAGAGCATATCTCACCCATATTGGCCTCTCTTCATTGGCTTCCTGTTAATTCTAGAATAGAATTTAAAATTCTTCTTCGTACTCATAAGGTTTTGAATAATCAGGTCCCATCTTATCTTAGGGACCTCGTAGTACCATATCACCCCAATAGAGTGCTTTGCTCTCAGACTGCAGGCTTACTTGTAGTTCCTAGGGTTTGTAAGAGTAGAATGGGAGGCAGAGCCTTCAGCTTTCAGGCTCCTCTCCTGTGGAACCAGCTCCCAATTCGGATCAGGGAGACAGACACCCTCTCTACTTTTAAGATTAGGCTTAAAACTTTCCTTTTTGCTAAAGCTTATAGTTAGGGCTGGATCAGGTGACCCTGAACCATCCCTTAGTTATGCTGCTATAGACGTAGACTGCTGGGGGGTTCCCATGATGCACTGTTTCTTTCTCTTTTTGCTCTGTATGCACCACTCTGCATTTAATCATTAGTGATCGATCTCTGCTCCCCTCCACAGCATGTCTTTTTCCTGGTTCTCTCCCTCAGCCCCAACCAGTCCCAGCAGAAGACTGCCCCTCCCTGAGCCTGGTTCTGCTGGAGGTTTCTTCCTGTTAAAAGGGAGTTTTTCCTTCCCACTGTAGCCAAGTGCTTGCTCACAGGGGGTCGTTTTGACCGTTGGGGTTTTACATAATTATTGTATGGCCTTTCCTTACAATACAAGGTGCCTTGGGGCAACTGTTTGTTGTGATTTGGTGCTATATAAAAAAAAAATTGATTGATTGATTGATTAAACCGAGTTCCTAAAATGGTGAAACCCAAGTTTCCAAATTCAAGCATCACACCTGATTCAGTTTGACCACTAACACCAAATTCAGATGTTGAATTCAGACTGATGATCAGATGGTTCAAGCCTCAGCACATGGTGTGTAAAATGCAGAAAGTCCATGTCCTCTGGTTTGTTTACACACAATGGGCCTCATGTATCAACGTTGCGTACGGCGATATTTGAGCGTATATGGGGTGTACGCCAAAACGGCTGCGCTACTTGGCATTTATCAATGTGGTCGTTGGCGTATGCTGCGCTGAAAATATACATCAGGTCGAGAGGTGGTGTAAATTATACACCAAAATGAACCAACGCTGGAATCCACATAAAAATGAAACTGATCAACATGATAAACAGTGCCATTATACAAATCAATGCATATGTTACATAAATAACACTTTCCTGATTATACTACATAATAATTAATACAAATCCCGCTTTTGTGGGATTGTTGGTCTACGGAGCACGATCCGTGGCCACAGCGCTGACCGCAAAGAAAGCGCTGCTCGCCTTTTTCTCCAGACTTCGAGCCTGGAGCCAGAGCAGCGCTGAGCTTAACTTTATGTGGTGTGATCGTTTTAGACTATGAAATTGATAATTACAACTGTAGTGTTGTCATTCCCTTCGCCCGTGCTGCAATCAGGTTTTGTCTTCTCCATTTGTTTGTCACAATAAAATAAATACATTTTAAAAATAAAGAAATCCGAAAAATTAGGCGTGTCTTATTAATTGAGCGAGCAAATATCCACGTCAAGAATTATTGACATGTGAAAAGAGAATACAGTGGTCCCTCGCTATAACGTGGTTCACCTTTCGCGGCCTCGTCGTTTCGCGGATTTCTTTAGTCCAATTTTGCATGCTTGTTTTTTACAGTGCATTGTGGTCTGTGTCTGTTTATAAGAATCTTCTCGCCCAGAAGAAAAAAGAGCGCCAACAACTACTCTTAACTGTGTTTGTCACTCGGAAAAAGACACCTGCAGCGAGGTGTGAGTGGAAAAAGGCGCGGCGTCAGGATGCAGAGGCACGATCAGAGGAACTGTGAAATACTGGTCAGTCACTATTAATAATTTCTTATGTGTCCAGCCTCGTATGTTGATCGTTAAAATTAAATTTGTTAGTTCTAAAATCCATCATAATTATTTATAGGAAAACGTTCTATTTTTATTTCTCAAATAAATGTTTGGGCCTGAAAACAGTTTGGTCTTATTTTTCTGCTAAGGTCTGAACTTTGAGAGTGTTTACACGAGAGAAAAGTGAGAAAATGTTCATGTCTGATTGAGAAAGTGTATAAAGTGGTTTTACAGCTTTGAAACGTCTATAATAATTGTAAAAAATAACGCTGACTACGTCGCGGTTTCGCATATTACGGGCTATTTTTAGAACGTAACTCCCGCGATAAACGAGGGACCACTGTAACACTTTTTTGATTATACTACAAAACAATTAATATGACGGCCGCTTTTGACGCTCTATTGGCACGCGTCGTGATTGGTGGAGTTCTTTTTCTTTGCCGTCCTCCTGGCTTCCATGTCGTAAAATGAGGGTGTGGCTGAAGCGGAGTCTGAATATTTATGGGCGTGTTTATTATAGTTATGATTGTTTTCACCCGACGCATTTATCAAGGTCACGTCGGGCGTACGCCGGAAATGAGAAAGGTGTGCACTGCTTGATACATGTCACGGCAACTTTGGTGTACTTCAAATTTACACCGTAAATTTACGCCACAAGTGCGCAACTTTGATACATGAGGCCCAATAACTCAAAATCAATAAACAGAATCATCTCGGAAGTTTTCATAAAGGATATATGCGATAGCATATATGCAGGTTGTTTTCTTAAACTGTCCTTCAGAACCTGCTGGGCCAAATTCTTTAATTCGACATTTTTTAAGCTCCAAAGTTTGTATCCTATCTGTCTGTGTGCCTGTAAATTGTTGCTGTGGTTCCTCTTCTTGTCGTTTTAAAGTAGAATTTTGTAAAAAATCCAAAATGCAGAATTTGCATTTTTCTTTTTTTTTCCTTAAATGCATTCAAACAAAGTGTCTGTTTTCTTCTCAGTCTTTCACAGGAATGTCTCAGCAGTACGGTGTTCCTGTTGGGTCCAGTATCAGTGTGATGTCAGGTCCTGCTGGTGCTGCAGGTTCGATTCCCGGTCCAGGCGGCGGGGTCCACGCGGCGCCCGGCCCGTACTCTGGATCCAGTGTGCATTACCACACAGGTAGACCACGACAACTCTGCTGTCAAACATTTTTAGAGGAAACCTCAGTTCACCACAGCTTTGTCTTAGCCCCACCCCTTATTCCATGACATCATGTTTCTAAGACTCAGTGAAACAGTATTCAGTGTTTAGTTCTTTATCCTTTTACTGTGTAGGTCCTGGTGGTCCCGGCCCCACCCCCCAGCGCTCGGGCTCCTCCCCCTCTTACCAGAGCCATAAAATGCCCCTCCCTCAGTACCCTCCCTCTGGTCTGCCCACGTCTCAGTTCTACAAGGTGAGTGAACATGGTCTCAAGTCTGTGCCGTCCTCGTCTCCACACGGCTCCAATAACGGTCGAGTTCCAGAAGAGAACCTCCTTCTGTTTGTGTCTCTTTGTCCAGCAGGACCAGTTTAACAGTCAGGGTGCCAGTTTAAGCTCACTGGCAGCAGGTGGCACTGGAGCTGTCTACAGCTCCTTCAACCAGCCTACAGGGGTAAGACAGAGGAAGTCACACAGATGGAGGCGGGGTTACTGTGCAGGTTTACGCCAAACGCACAAACACGTCTTTGTGTCTCCGTGTCCCTTCGAGGCATTGAGGGTTTGATAGCGAGTTGGATGGATTTGTCTCGCCAGGCGTGCCATGTAATCCAGTTTAACCAAATCTATACTTTGCCCTTGTTAAATCTGTCCTTCCCCACAAATGTTTTGACCTCATTTCTAAGTCCAGACTGAAAAACACAAAACATCAAAACAGATTACACATAGTTCTGTCTTAAATACCTCAAGTTTCAACGAGCTCTGCATCCAGTCACAGGTCCCCGAGAGCTCAGCCATCTGTCTCTGTCTCTCTGTGTGTTGGTCTGTCTCTCTTTGGGTTTCTGTCTCAGCCTGGTCGAGGGTTGCCCGGGTACCCCAGCTCACCAGTTCCTGGTAACCCAACTCCACCCATCACCCCTGGCAGCTCCATGGCTCTGCCCTATATGTCACCTGGTAACGGTGACGTCAAGCCAACACCCTCCTCCTTCTTGCCTGAGATCAAACCCAACTTGAGCACCCTGGCCCCGCCCCCTCCCACAGGTACATGCCAAAATGAAGTTCTTTAAGAAACGTCTTTCTGAAACAGTTGTAAAGTATCAGTTTTGACCCAGACTGGTGTCAGGCTACAAGACTTCAGAGGTCTGGTTACTTTATTTGATGAAGATTAATATCATCAATGTTTAAGAAGGGGGACTGGAGGGTGTGTTCCAACTATAGGGGGATCACACTCCTCAGCCTCCCCGGTAAGGTACTGGAGAGGAGAATTCGGCTGATGGTCGAACCTCGGATTCTGGAGGAGCAGTGTGGTTTTCGTCATGGTCCCGGCACACTGGACCAGCTCTACGCGCTCCATCGGGTGCTCGAGGGTTCAGGGGAGTTCGCCCAACCAGTCCACATGTGCTTTGTGGCTCTGGAGAAGGTGTTCGACCATGTCCCTCGGGGCACCCTGTGGGGGGTACTCCGGGAGTACGGGGTCCGGGGTCCTTTGCTAAGGGCTATCCGGTCCCTGTACAACCGCAGCAGGAGCTTGGTTCGCATTGCCGGTAGTAAGTCAAACCTGTTTCCAGTGCACGATGGCCTCCGCCAGAGCTGCCCTTTGTCACCAGTTCAGTTCATTATTTTTATGGACAGAATTTCTAGGCGCAGCCAGGGTGTAGAGGGGGTCTGGTTTGGGAACCACAGAATCTCGTCTCTGCTGTTTGTGGACGATGTGGTTCTGTTGGCTTCGTCAAATCAGGACCTTCAGCGTGCACTGGGGCGGTTTGCAGCCGAGTGTGAAGCGTCCGGGATGAAAATCAGCACCTCCAAATCCGAGGCCATGGTTCTTGACCGGAAAAAGGTGCTTTGCCCTCTTCAGGTCGGTGGAGTGTCCATACCTCAAGTGGAGGAGTTTAAGTATCTCGGGGTCTTGTTCACGAGTGAGGGACAGATGGAGCGTGAGATCGATAGACGGATCGGTGCAGCATCTGCAGTGATGCGGTCGCTGTATCGGACCGTCATGGTGAAGAGAGAGCTGAGTAGGGGGGCAAAGCTCTCGATTTACCGATCGATCTACGTTCCGATCCTCAACTATGGTCATGAGATTTGGCTCATGACCGAAAGAATGAGATCACGAGTACAAGCGGCCGAGATGAGTTTCCTCCGCAGGGTGGCTGGGCGCTCCCTTAGAGATAGGGTGAGGAGCTCGGTCACTCGGGAGGAGCTCGGAGTCGAGCCGCTGCTCCTCCATGTTGAAAGGAGTCAGTTGAGGTGGCTCGGGCATCTTTTCCGGATGCCCCCTGGACGCCTCGCTGGAGAGGTGTTCCGGGCACGTCCCATTGGGAGGAGGCCCCGGGAAAGACCCAGGACATGCTGGAGGGCCTACATCCCTCGGCTGGCTTGGGAACGCCTTGGGGTTCCCCCGGAGGAGCTGGGGGAGGTGTGTGTGGATCGGAAGGTCTGGGCGGCTTTGCTTGAGCTGCTGCCCCCGCGACCCGACTCCGGATAAAGCAGAAGAAAATGGATGGATGGATGGAAGATTAATATCCTGTAACTTGCTTGTTTTTTTATTAGTTTTGCCTCCACAAAAAGCGGCTTGTTGTGTTTGCAGTTATTATAGATAACTTATGTTCTTTATGCTAACATGTGATTGAATAGCCTTTCCAGTCTTTTTTTTTTTTTTTTTTTTTGGTCTGTACGTCTAAAAAATAAGACTGTCTCTCGGTCTGGAAAATGAAAATGTGACCCGGTTGTTGGCGGTGTAGCTCCGCCTCTCTGACTCAGTCTGATAATCTTCTGCAGTTTAACTTTTGCTTTCAAACTGATGAAATAGATTTTCTTTTGTTGTCTTTGGAATTTGTGTCTGACGTTATTCTGTGCTCAACTCTTCGTCTAACGTGATGATGATGACAATGTCATTCTGCTAACTTCCTGGTTAGCAGGTAACCCCAGCGACGACCTGCGGCTGACCTTTCCGGTGCGTGACGGTGTTGTCTTGGAGCCCTTCAGGTTGGAGCACAACCTGGCGGTCAGTAATCACGTCTTCCAGCTCAGAGACTCTGTCTACAAAACCCTCATCATGAGGTATGAGCGTGCTGACACTTTTATTTTGTACCCACCCTGTTGCTTTTGCTGTTCTCAATTCTGTCTGTTGGTATTTAATTCTCTGTAGTTGTTGGACTGAAGCTGGATGAGACAAATGAGACGTTGTTGTCAGAACTTGTTCCTGGTCACATAACGCTGAATGGAGTCAAAGCCTCATTGGATATGTTGATGTTAAACATTAATCTAAGAATTTTAGGGAGTTCAGTGAGTCGGTCTTCAAATGTCCAACTGCTCACTGACTCACTCATCTTCAACCGCTTATCCGGGTTTGGGTTGCGGGGGCAACAGCTCCAGCAGGGGACCCCAGACTTCCCTTTCCTGGGCCACATTGACCACCTCTGACTGGGAGATCCCGAGGCGTTTCCAGGCCAGTGTGGAGATAGAATCTCTCCATTTAGTCCTGGGTCTTCCCCGGGGTCTCCTCCCAGATGGACGTGCCTGGAACACCTCCCTTGGGAGGTGCCCAGGAGGCATCCTTACCAGATGCCCGAACCACCTCAGCTGACTCCTTCCAATGCGAAGGAACAGCGACTCTACTCTGAGCTCCCCACGGATGACAAAACGTCTCACCTTATATCTAAGGGAGACACCAGCCACCCTCCTGAGGAAGCCCATTTCAGCCGCTTGTATCTGCAGTCTAGTTCTTTTGTTCATGACCCAACCCTCATGACCATAGGTGAGACTAGGAACGAAGATTGACCAGTAGATCGAGAGCTTCGCCTTTTGGCTCAGCTCCCTTTTCGTCACAACAGTACAGTAAAGTGAATGCAACACCACCCCTGCTGCACCAATTCCCTGGCCAGTCTCATGCTCCATTGTCCCCTGACTCGTGAACTAGACCCTGAGGTACTTGAACTCCTTCACTTGGGGTAAGACCTCATTCCCTACCCAGAGTAGACAATCCATCGGTTTCCTGCTGAGAACCATGGCCTCAGATTTAGAGGTGCTGATCCTCATCCCAGCCGCTTCACACTCGGCTGCAAAACGAGGCTGCAGCCTGTGGCACGAGGCCTTCCGGAGTGGCAGAGCGGAGGCCTGGGTGGGGGGGGGTGATATGGGTGGGAGAGGGGATGTGTGCGTCATGTGTGCAAAAGAGTTTGTATCAGTCTCTGTCCGTGTGTGCATAAAGTCTGGAGTTGCCTTGACAACAGCAGGCTGTAAAGGAGGGCAGATAAGAGGGGAGCCGAATGCTTCACCAACTTGAGGTCAACAGAGTCCCATCCTTACTGTAGACAGCTTGAATTGATCCCCGTTTTCCTCTCCTGAGGTGCCGCATGGTCCACCAGAAGCACCTTGGTGCAGACTGAAAGTCCTTCTCCATGGTTGCTCTGAACTCCTCCCACACCTAAGACCTTCAGGCCATAGCTCCCCGCTGCAGCTTCAGCAATGGAAGCTTTGAACATTGCCCATTTTGGTTCAGTGCCCCCAACCTCCACAGGGATGCCACAAAAGCTCAGCCGATGGTGTGAGTTGATGATCTGTTGGACAGTGGCCTCCTCTAACATTCCCTGTTCACCTGCACTATCTATTTGGGCTTACCAGGTCTGTCCAAAGTCCTCCTCCACCCTCTGATCCAACTCACCATCAGATGGTGATCAGTTGACAGCTCTGCCCCTCTCTTCACCCGAGTGTCCAGAACATGCAGCCTCAGATCAGATGATACAATCACAAAATCGATCATCAACCTTAGGCCTGTGCTCTGGAACCATGTACACTTCAATTCAATTTGTTCAATTTATAGGGCAGCAACTCACGACATCGCCTCAAAGCGCCTTACACAAAACAATTTAAAAACAGTTCAAAATGAGTTAGACAATTAAAAAGCACAATTAAAAGTTTAAAACAAGCACAATATATGAGTAAAAATAAAAAAGTATTTAAAAAGAATGCTAGCACAGTATTCTAACCATAGGACTGTGTGAATAGATGTGTCTTAAGTCTGTTTTTAAAAGTCTCCACAGAGTCCGACTGTCTAATTGACGTTGGGAAATCATTCCACAGCACAGGGGCATGATGAGAGAAAGCCCTTTGGCCCGCAGACTTTTTCTTCACCCTTGGAACACAGAGCAGTCCTACATCCTGTGAACGCAAAGCCCGGGCCGGTGCATAGGGTTTAATTAAATCGGCAAAATACAGTGAGGAAAATAAGTATTTGAACATCCTGTGATTTTGCAAGTTCTCCCACTTAGAAATCATGGAGGGGTCTGAAATTTTCATCTTAGGTGCATGTCCACTGTGAAAGACATAATCTAAAAAAAAAAAAAAATCCGGAAATCACAATGTTTATTTTTGTTTTGTTTTTTTTATAATTTATTTGTATGTTACTGCTGCAAATAAGTATTTGAACACCTGTGAAAATCAGTGTTAATATTTGGTACAGTAACCTTTGTTTGCAATTACAGAGGTCAAACATTTCCTGTAGTTTTTCACCAGGTTTGCACATACTGCAGCAGGGATTTTGGTCCACTCCTCCATACAGATCTCCTCTAGATCGTTCAGGTTTGGAGTTTCAGCTCCCTCCAAAGATTTTCTATTGAGTTCAGGTCTGGAGACTGGCCAGGCCACTCCAGGACCTTGAAATGCTTCTTATGGAGCCCCTCCTTAGTTGTCCTGGCTGTGTGTTTGGGGTCATTGTCATGCTGGAAGACCCAGCCATGACCCATCTTCAATGCTCTTACTGAGGGAAGGAGGTTGTTTGC
Source organism: Thalassophryne amazonica (assembly GCF_902500255.1). Taxonomy (NCBI): domain Eukaryota; kingdom Metazoa; phylum Chordata; class Actinopteri; order Batrachoidiformes; family Batrachoididae; genus Thalassophryne; species Thalassophryne amazonica. The sequence goes on from NC_047107.1 coordinate 129,755,867, forward strand.
CAAAATCTCACAATACATGACCCCATCCATCCTCCATTCAATACGGTGCAGTCGTCCTGTCCCCTTTGCAGAAGAGCACCCCCAGAGTATGATGTTTCCACCCCCATGCTTCACTGCTGGGATGGTTTTCTTGGGGTTGTTCTCATCCTCTAAACATGGTAAGTGGAGTTGATTCTAAAAAGTTCTATTCTGGTCTCATCTGACCACATGACCTTCTCCCGTGCCTCCTCTGGATCATCCAGATAGTCACTGGTGAACTTCAAACAGGCCTGGATGTGCTGGCTTGAGCAGGGGGACCTTGCTGCCCTGCAGGATTTTAAACCATGACAGCATCATGTGTTACTAATGTAAGCTTTGTGACTGTGGTCCCAGCTCTCTTCAGGTCATTGACCAGGTCCTCCTGTGTAGTTCTGAGCTTTCTCAGAATCATCCTTACCCCACAAAGTGAGATCTTGCATGGAATCCCAGACCGAGGGAGATTGACAGTCATCTTGTGTTTCTTCCACTTTCTAATAAATAATCATAACAGTTGTTGTCTTCTACCAAGCTGCTTGCCTGTTGTCCTGTAGTCCATCCCAGCCTTGTGCAGGTCTACAGTTTTGTCCCTGGTGTCCTTAGACAGCTCTTTGGTCTTGGCTATGGTGGACAGGTTGGAGTGTGATTGAGTGTGTGAACAGGTGTCTTTTATAAAGGTAACAAGTTCAAACAGGTGCAATTAATACAGGTAAAGAGTGCAGAATAAGAGGGTTTCTTAAAGAAAAATTAACAGGTCTGTCAGAGACAGAATTCTTGCTGGTTAGTAGGTGTTCAAATACTTATTTGCAGCAGTAACATACAAATAAATTATTTAAAAAAATCATACATTGTGATTTCTGGATTTTTATTTATTTATTTATTTTAAGATTATGTCTCTCACAGTGGACGTACATCTAAGATGAAAATTTCAGACCCCTCCATGATTGCTAAGTGGGAGAACTTGCAAAATCGCAGGGTGTTCAAATACTTATTTCCTCACTGTAGGTCGGTGCCCATCCATGAACAGTTTTATAGGCTAACAGCAGGACCTTAAAATCCAATCTCACAGAGATGGGTAGCCAATGAAGAGATGCCAGAATGGGTGTAATGTGGTCAAACTTTCTGCTTCGTGTGAAAAGTCTGGCAGCAGCATTCTGAACCAACTGGAGACCCCCAATGCTAAACTGCAGTAACCCTGAAAATAGGACATTGCAATAATCCAGTCTGGAAGAAACAAAAGCATGGATCAGGGTCTCAGCATCAGCCATGGACAGCATGGGATGAATCCTCACTATATTTCACAGATGGAAGAAAGCAGTCCTCGTAATATCTCTGATGTGAAGGCCAAAGGACAGTGCACTTATGAGCATCCTTATGTTGGAACATGGTGTTCGTTATGGACAGTCCAGGACTAGCACAGTGATCCAATTACAAACTACCGCTTGAGTTTAGATCGAGGAGGCCGTTCCTCCCTCTCACACCTCTCCAGGTGTCTCTGTCATTGCCCAGATGCGCGTTGAAGTTCCCCAGCAGAACAATGGATTCCCCCACTACAGCCCCATACAGGAGGCCATTCAGGGACTCCAAGAAGGCTGAATACTCCAAACTACTGATTGGTGCATACACACAAACAGTCAGAATCTCCTCCCCGCAAGCTGAAGGTGCAGCTTGACCCTCTTGTCTACCGGGGTAAACTCCAACGCAACGGCGCTCAGCCGGGGACTCATGAGTATCCCTTCACCCACCCATCGCCTCACACCCTGGGCAACTCCAGAGAGGAATCAGGTCCAACCTCCGTCAAGGAGAGTGGTTCCGGAGCTGAGGCTGTGCGTGGAGGCGAGGTCCAACAGATCTCACTGGTAGTGCTCCACCTGATACACAGGCTCTGGCTCCTTCCCCCACAGTGTGGTGATGTTCCACACCCCCAGAGCTAGCCTATGCCAGCCGTGTCTGGTCCATCGAAACCCTCGACTTTCACTGCCAGTCATGGGACAGCGCACCCGACACGAGCGGTTCCCTGTGGTGAGCCCACAGAGTGGAGATGGAAAGTCCATGTTGCCTTTTTGGGCTGAGGCCTGCTGGGCTCTCTGGCAAACCCGGCCACCAGGTGCTTGCTGATTGGACCTCCATCCAGGCCTGGCTCCAGACGTGGGCCCCGTGCTTCCTTCTAGGCCGGGTCACGTTTCCTCTGCCTTGTTTGTCCATGGTGTCTTGTGAACCATTCTTAGTCTGGCCTCTCGCCTGAGACCAATTTGCCATGGGAGACCCTACCAGGAGCACGAAGGCTCCAAACAACACAGCTCTCAGGTTCATAGTGACACACAAACCTCTCCACCAGGATAAGGTGATGGTTCCCGGAGAGGATGTCCAAATGGTAAGATAGTAAATGCTCATTTATCTTCACCGCCCCTGTTTCTTTAGGGTTGGAGACCCTTCCTGACACATCTCCAGTTTCACTGGGAGAAACAAGCACCGTTTGTGGTCTTCCTCAGAGAGTACTAACCAGGACCTGCTCTGCTGAGATTGTGAGATCTGACAGGATCAGACTCGCACAGAGCAACTGCAGTTATAAACTACAATAATGTAATAATATAATACTACTAAGAATCTAGATTCTTTGTAGTCTTGCTCTTGGAAGCCTGAATTTGTTTTATGACTTTCATTGTGGTGGTGCACAAATGAAATGGTTTGAAACATTTCTGGACAGTTTGAATGTGAAACATATATATTTCTGACTAAACTCTCTTTATTGAAGAGCCTGGTCTTCAGTTTGAGAGCAGGAGTTATTAATGTGACTCATTCTTTTTGACCAGTCCTGTCCTCTTCATTCAGGTCTTCTTTTGCGATGGTTGCCATCCACCTTGATGGTGCATTACTGCCAACGTCTGCTTCTGAGTGTGGATCAAACAGCACCTCATTCAGAGGCAGCTTGTTATGTGTGGAGATGTTGACATCTTGTGGCTGTTGATGATAATGGAGGTTTTTTGTTTTTTTGTTTTTTTTTGTTGTTTTGTTTTTTGATATATGATATTCCCACATTCACAAACATGCTGATGATCTCCGTTTCAGGCCAGATCTTGAGCTCCAGTTTAAGTGTTACCACCATGAGGATCGGCAGATGAACACCAACTGGCCTGCTTCCGTCCAGGTCCGACCTTCACCCTCCTCTTCCTCTGCTGCCTCATTGTGTTCTGTCATTTTTCCATCAATCTGATGTTTTTTTTTCTCCCCTCATCTCTGCTCAGGTTAGCGTCAACGCGACTCCTCTCACCATCGAACGAGGTGACAACAAAACCTCCCATAAACCTTTGTATCTGAAGCACGTGTGCCAGCCGGGCAGGAACACTATTCAGATCACCGTCACCGCCTGCTGCTGTGTAAGAACAAACTCTGTAACATCTGTGTGCAAACCTCAGAGAATTATTGGAGCAGGAAACTTTCCAAAGGAATTAACGGGAATAAATTAGCAGGATTGCAGGTTACAGTAGAAAGTGTAGCCGGAAAAAGCATCTTGCAGTACAGACTTGGTTAAAAGAACCAGGTTCAGTTGACACATGCACAAACCTGGAGTTTTCTGCCACTTTGCGACCCCAGCGAAGAGTCTGCGCCACTTCTGCAGGAGTGCCTCACACCCGAGTACATGCATGTTCACTGCCACATGTCCACATCAGTGGAGATTAAAGCAGGTTCTGGAAGTCCCAGAAGCATGAACCAGAATCAGCCTGAAGTCCTGAAGTGTCCAACACGGAGCACGCAACTTGATCAGAACTAGAGGTCCTGGTGATGGGACCTCTCTGTATTTCTGCCGTAACGCACATGTTGCTGTTTTTGCTGCCACTGTGGTTTCCTGTGAAATCAGTGTCCGGGTCTTTGTGTCTCTGTAGTCTCACCTGTTCGTCCTGCAGCTGGTCCATCGTCCGTCTGTCCGCTCGGTGCTGCAGGGACTGATAAAGAAGAGGCTGCTGGCTGCAGAGCACTGTGTCACCAAGAGTAAGTGACCTCCTGGATCAGCTAGAGGATGCTCAACACTGGCGCCGATGATGGCGTTTAGTCTGCTCTGGTTTTAAATCAAAACTTTGTGCTTCATTTTCTCTCTCTCTCTCTCGTTTAGTAAAGAGGAACTTCAGCAGCGGTTCTATTCCTGGGACCCCCGGGTTAAACGGTGAGGACGGTGTAGAGCAGACAGCCATCAGAGTCTCGCTGAAATGTCCCATCACATTCCGCCGCATCCAGCTGCCTGCACGAGGTCACGACTGCCGACACGTCCAGGTCAGACACCTGTTTCTCTCAAACACGTCACCGTCACCACGTCACTGCTCCAATCTCCAGTCTGCACTCCGTGTAGTCGGCTCACGTGTTTTTAAAGGATGGACCCGTCTTAACCAACATGAACCTGTCAGATGGGGAGGTGATGGTCTAGTGGTTAAGGTGTTGGGCTTGAGTCCAGAAGATCATGGGTTCAAATCCCTGCCTGACTGGAAAATCACTAAGGGTCCTTGGGCAATGCCTTTAATCCCTTATTGCTCCTGGTGTGTAGTGAGTGCCTTGTATGGCAGCAGTATTACCCATCGGGGTAATTGTGAGGCATAATTGTAAAGCGCTTTGATCATCTGATGCAGATGGAAAAGCGCTATATAAATGCAGTCCATTTACCATTTAGATGTTTGGTGGCAGGTTGTTAGTTCACCGGCGGCATTCGTGTTCATGGTTTCTGTGGCGGTCAGGGTTCTCCAGCTATTTCATGCTGCGTTTGCTCGGCCTCTGGATCTGACAGAGTCCCCTCTGGTTCCACGGCGCTTCATGCTCTGGCTGCCAAAAAACTAACCTGAAGTCAAACCAAACCTGAAATCAAACCGAAGCTCATTTGATTAAAGTTTGTTGGAGGCACATTTTGGACAGTTAATGAGCCCTGATGTGTTTTTATTTATTTTTCCTGTTTATCTAGTTATAGGTTGGTAATACACATATTGTCATATCTTTGAGCTGGACACAGTTTTCCAGAGTTATGGCTCTTGATTAACAATCCTGGACTCTGCCAAGTTCCATGAGTGGGTGTCTGCATTCTGAAATCAGCTCCTCTCATTTATTTATATGGCGCCAAATCACAACAAACAGTTGCCCCAAGGCGCTTTATATTGTAAGGCAAAGCCATACAATAATTACAGAAAAACCTCAACGGTCAAAACGACCCCCTGTGAGCAAGCACTTGGCGAGAGTGGGAAGGAAAAACTCCCTTTTAACAGGAAGAAACCTCCAGCAGAACCAAGCTCAGGGAGGGGCAGTCTTCTGCTGGGACTGGTTGGGGCTGAGGGAGAGAACCAGGAAAAAGACATGCTGTGGAGGGGAGCAGAGATCGATCACTAATGATTAAATGCAGAGTGGTACATACAGAGCAAAAAGAGAAAGAAACACTCAGTGCATCATGGGAACCCTCCAGCAGTCTACGTCTATAGCAGCATAACTAAGGGATGGTTCAGGGTCACCTGATCCAGCCCTAACTACAAGCTTTAGCAAAAAGGAAAGTTTTAAGCCTAATCTTGCCTCTACTGGTGGTTGGCTCTCACTGCGGTATTGTATCACTTCCTGTTCCGGAGCACAGCGGTGTTTTTCTGTATCTGTTAGCTGTTTAATCTGTGCAGTTAGATTGATCTAGTTATCTAGATTACGATTTGTTTCCCAGTGGAATCTTTACGTGCCTTAACTAAAGCACTCGTTCTGCTGAATCACCTCTAAATTATTCACTTTGCGTGTTTTTAGGAATCCGCTAGGTTAGCGTAGCTACTAGCTCTTAGCCAATTTAGCATGGCGGCTTCTCCTGTCTCTCCCACACTTTTCTGCTCTGGGTGTGAAATGTTTAGTTATTCCTCTGCCTCCTTTAGCAGTAATGGTACTTGTAATAAGTGTAGCTTATTCGTAGCTTTGGAGGCCAGGCTGGGCGAATTGGAGACTCGGCTCCGCACCGTGGAAAATTCTACAGCTAGCCAGGCCCCTGCAGTCGGTGCGGACCAAGGTAGCTTAGCCGGCGTTAGTTCCCCCCTGGCAGATCCCAAGCAGGCTGACTGGGTGACTGTGAGGAGGAAGCGTAGTTCTAAACAGAAGCCCCGTGTACACCGCCAACCAGTTCACATTTCTAACCGTTTTTCCCCACTCGACGACACACCCGCCGAGGATCAAACTCTGGTTATTGGCGACTCTATTTTGAGAAATGTGAAGTTAGCGACACCAGCAACCATAGTCAATTGTCTTCCGGGGGCCAGAGCAGGCGACATTGAAGGAAATTTGAAACTGCTGGCTAAGGCTAAGCGTAAATTTGGTAAGATTGTAATTCACGTCGGCAGTAATGACACCCGGTTACGCCAATCGGAGGTCACTAAAATTAACATTAAATCGGTGTGTAACTTTGCAAAAACAATGTCGGACTCTGTAGTTTTCTCTGGGCCCCTCCCCAATCGGACCGGGAGTGACATGTTTAGCCGCATGTTCTCCTTGAATTGCTGGCTGTCTGAGTGGTGTCCAAAAAATGAGGTGGGCTTCATAGATAATTGGTAAAGCTTCTGGGGAAAACCTGGTCTTGTTAGTAGAGACGGCATCCATCCCACTTTGGATGGAGCAGCTCTCATTTCTAGAAATCTGGCCAATTTTCTTAAATCCTCCAAACCGTGACTATCCAGTGTTGGGACCAGGAAGCAGAGTTGTAGTCTTACACACCTCTCTGCAGCTTCTCTCCCCCTGCCATCCCCTCATTACCCCATCCCCGTAGAGACGGTGCCTGCTCCCAGACCACCAACAACCAGCAAAAATCTATTTAAGCATAAAAATTCAAAAAGAAAAAATAATATAGCACCTTCAACTGCACCACAGACTAAAACAGTTAAATGTGGTCTATTAAACATTAGGTCTCTCTCTTCTAAGTCCCTGTTGGTAAATGATATAATAATTGATCAACATATTGATTTATTCTGCCTAACAGAAACCTGGTTACAGCAGGATGAATATGTTAGTTTAAATGAGTCAACACCCCCGAGTCACACTAACTGTCAGAATGCTCGTAGCACGGGCCGAGGAGGAGGATTAGCAGCAATCTTCCATTCCAGCTTATTAATTAATCAAAAACCCAGACAGAGCTTTAATTCATTTGAAAGCTTGTCTCTTAGTCTTGTCCATCCAAATTGGAAGTCCCAAAAACCAGTTTTATTTGTTATTATCTATCGTCCACCTGGTCATTACTGTGAGTTTCTCTGTGAATTTTCAGACCTTTTGTCTGACTTAGTGCTTAGCTCAGATAAGATAATTATAGTGGGCGATTTTTAACATCCACACAGATGCTGAGAATGACAGCCTCAACACTGCATTTAATCTATTATTAGACTCTATTGGCTTTGCTCAAAAAGTAAATGAGTCCACCCACCACTTTAATCATATCTTAGATCTTGTTCTGACTTATGGTATGGAAATAGAAGACTTAACAGTATTCCCTGAAAACTCCCTTCTGTCTGATCATTTCTTAATAACATTTACATTTACTCTGATGGACTACCCAGCAGTGGGGAATAAGTTTCATTACACTAGAAGTCTTTCAGAAAGCGCTGTAACTAGGTTTAAGGATATGATTCCTTCTTTATGTTCTCTAATGCCATATACCAACACAGTGCAGAGTAGCTACCTAAACTCTGTAAGGGAGATAGAGTATCTCGTCAATAGTTTTACATCCTCATTGAAGACAACTTTGGATGCTGTAGCTCCTCTGAAAAAGAGAGCTTTAAATCAGAAGTGCCTGACTCCGTGGTATAACTCACAAACTCGCAGCTTAAAGCAGATAACCCGTAAGTTGGAGAGGAAATGGCGTCTCACTAATTTAGAAGATCTTCACTTAGCCTGGAAAAAGAGTCTGTTGCTCTATAAAAAAAGCCCTCCGTAAAGCTAGGACATCTTTCTACTCATCACTAATTGAAGAAAATAAGAACAACCCCAGGTTTCTTTTCAGCACTGTAGCCAGGCTGACAAGAGTCAGAGCTCTATTGAGCTGAGTATTCCATTAACTTTAACTAGTAATGACTTCATGACTTTCTTTGCTAACAAAATTTTAACTATTAGAGAAAAAAATTACTCATAACCATCCCAAAGACGTATCGTTATCTTTGGCTGCTTTCAGTGATGCCGGTATTTGGTTAGACTCTTTCTCTCCGATTGTTCTGTCTGAGTTATTTTCATTAGTTACTTCATCCAAACCATCAACATGTTTATTAGACCCCATTCCTACCAGGCTGCTCAAGGAAGCCCTACCATTATTTAATGCTTCGATCTTAAATATGATCAATCTATCTTTGTTAGTTGGCTATGTACCACAGGCTTTTAAGGTGGCAGTAATTAAACCATTACTTAAAAAGCCATCACTTGACCCAGCTATCTTAGCTAATTATAGGCCAATTTCCAACCTTCCTTTTCTCTCAAAAATTCTTGAAAGGGTAGTTGTAAAACAGCTAACTGATCATCTGCAGAGGAATGGTCTATTTGAAGAGTTTCAGTCAGGTTTTAGAATTCATCATAGTACAGAAACAGCATTAGTGAAGGTTACAAATGATCTTCTTATGGCCTCGGACAGTGGACTCGTCTCTGTGCTTGTTCTGTTGGACCTCAGTGCTGCTTTTGATACTGTTGACCATAAAATTTTATTACAGAGATTAGAGCATGCCATAGGTATTAAAGGCACTGCGCTGCGGTGGTTTGAATCATATTTGTCTAATAGATTACAATTTGTTCATGTAAATGGGGAATCTTCTTCACAGACTAAAGTTAATTATGGAGTTCCACAAGGTTCTGTGCTAGGACCACTTTTATTCACTTTATACATGCTTCCCTTAGGCAGTATTATTAGACGGTTTTGCTTACATTTTCATTGTTACGCAGATGATACCCAGCTTTATCTATCCATGAAGCCAGAGGACACACACCAATTAGCTAAACTGCAGGATTGTCTTACAGACATAAAGACATGGATGACCTCTAATTTCCTGCTTTTAAACTCAGATAAAAGTGAAGTTATTGTACTTGGCCCCACAAATCTTAGAAACATGGTGTCTAACCAGATCCTTACTCTGGATGGCATTACCCTGACCTCTAGTAATACTGTGAGAAATCTTGGAGTCATTTTTGATCAGGATATGTCATTCAAAGCGCATATTAAACAAATATGTAGGACTGCTTTTTTGCATTTACGCAATATCTCTAAAATCAGAAAGGTCTTGTCTCAGAGTGATGCTGAAAAACTAATTCATGCATTTATTTCCTCTAGGCTGGACTATTGTAATTCATTATTATCAGGTTGTCCTAAAAGTTCCCTAAAAAGCCTTCAGTTAATTCAAAATGCTGCAGCTAGAGTACTGACGGGGACTAGGAGAGAGCATATCTCACCCATATTGGCCTCTCTTCATTGGCTTCCTGTTAATTCTAGAATAGAATTTAAAATTCTTCTTCTTACTTATAAGGTTTTGAATAATCAGGTCCCATCTTATCTTAGGGACCGCGTAGTACCATATCACCCCAATAGAGCACTTCGCTCTCAGACTGCAGGCTTACTTGTAGTTCCTAGGGTTTGTAAGAGTAGAATGGGAGGCAGAGCCTTCAGCTTTCAGGCTCCTCTCCTGTGGAACCAGCTCCCAATTCAGATCAGGGAGACAGACACCCTCTCTACTTTTAAGATTAGGCTTAAAACTTTCCTTTTTGCTAAAGCTTATAGTTAGGGCTGGATCAGGTGACCCTGAACCATCCCTTAGTTATGCTGCTATAGACGTAAACTGCTGGGGGGTTCCCATGATGCACTGTTTCTTTCTCTTTTTGCTCTGTATGCACCACTCTGCATTTAATCATTATTGATCGATCTCTGCTCCCCTCCACAGCATGTCTTTTTCCTGGTTCTCTCCCTCAGCCCCAACCAGTCCCAGCAGAAGACTGCCCCTCCCTGAGCCTGGTTCTGCTGGAGGTTTCTTCCTGTTAAAAGGGAGTTTTTCCTTCCCACTGTAGCCAAGTGCTTGCTCACAGGGGGTCGTTTTGACCGTTGGGGTTCTACATAATTATTGTATGGCCTTGCCTTACAATATAAAGCGCCTTGGGGCAACTGTTTGTTGTGATTTGGCGCTATATAAATAAATTGATTGATTGATTGAAGAACAGCGTAGTTTAATTAAAAGGTTGATTGGAGAGGGGAAAACGTATACACAGGTGCAAAAAAATTATAGGCTCTTCATCTACAATGATCTCCAGTGCTTTAAAATGGGAAGAAAAAAAAAGACGCGTGGAAGAAAACGGAAAACAACCATCAAAATGGATAGAAGAATAACCAGAATGGCAAAGGCTCACCCATTGATCAGCTCCAGGATGATCAAAGACAGTCTGGAGTTACCTGTAAGTGCTGTGACAGTTAGAAGACGCCTGTATGAAGCTAATTTATTTGCAAGAATCCCCCACAAAGTCCCTCTGTTAAATAAAAGACGTGTGCAGAAGAGGTTACAATTTGCCAAATAACACATCAACTGGTCTAAAGAAAAATGGAGGAATATTTTGTGGACTGATGAGAGTAAAATTGTTCTTTTTGGGTCCAAGGGCCGCAGACAGTTTGTGAGACGACCCTCAAACTCTGAATTCAAGCCACAGTTCACAGTGAAGACAGTGAAGCATGGTGGTGCAAGCATCATGATATGGGCATGTTTCTCCTACTATGGTGTTGGGCCTATATATCGCATACCAGGTATCATGGATCAGTTTGGATATGTCAAAGTACTTGAAGAGGTCATGTTGCCTTATGATGAAGAGGACATGCCCTTGAAATGGGTGTTTCAACAAGACAATGACCCCAAGCACACTAGTAAACAGCAAAATCTTGGTTCCAAACCAACAAAATGAATGCCTCGCAGATGTGAAGAAATCATGAAAAACTGTGGTTATACAACTAAATACTAGTTTAGTGATTCACAGGATTGTTTAAAAAAGCAGTTTGAACATAATAGTTTTGAGTTTGTAGCGTCAACAGCAGATGCTACTATTATTGTAAACACCCCCTTTTCTACTTTTTTTTTACTAATAGCCCAATTTCATAGCCTTAAGAGTGTGCATATCATGAATGCTTGGTCTTGTTGGATTTGTGAGAATCTACTGAATCTACTGGTACCTTGTTTCCCATGTAACAATAAGAAATATACTCAAAACCTGGATTAATCTTTTTAGTCACATGGCACTACTATTATTCTGAACACTACTGTATATACATTTATTATACATCAAAATGCCAAGTGAAGTCTCCTCTACAAAAGTATCCACTTCAATCACATGTCAACTAACCACAGCTGAAATGCCGAGCAAATAAAGACATAAACCGGAATTCATTTTTTGGGGGGAAAAACCTCATTTAGTCCTACCAGGTATTATTTACTTTCAATTTTTTTTTGCATCCACAACATCCCCTAGGACCTGTCTTTTAGCTGGTCCCAAATTTTGCATTTTTGACCTTGTACAAGCTGAGAAATAAATCATAATGTATGGGTATGTGATTTTGGTGAAATAGGCTCTAGGGCTTAAGGGTTAAGTAATAAAGTGGCTTTGGATGTGATGTGAGGCTCTTCTAGACAGTTTAATGGAACACAGTGCTCCTTCCATTTTGTTCTTTGAACACAGTGACGTCACTCGTGACTTAAAGTGACGCATTAAATGAACACGAGTCCTTTTTTACCTGTAGTTTGTCTTGAACTGTCACTGAGACCATCAGATTTGTGGTCTGGCTTTCTGGTTGCACACTAGATAAAATTATCTGGCTCTGTGGCGCCCTCTGGTGTTTGAGTGTAATGAACGTGACGTGCACGTTGTCTGGCAGTAACCGGTTGTACTGTGCTGTTGTGTTTCTAGTGTTTTGACCTGGAGTCGTACCTGCAGCTGAACTGTGAGAGAGGAATGTGGCGGTGTCCCGTGTGCAAGTATGACCACTCCCATGTGCATGTTCCAACACGTTTCAAACATGTTCCACATGCTGCTTTGTTCTGCGTGCAGTAAAACGGCTCTGCTGGAGGGTCTGGAGGTGGATCAGTACATGCTGGGAATCCTCGTCTACATCCAGAAGTAAGACACTCAAACCCGGGGTGGGGGGGGGAGACTTGCCCTGTCTGCCTTATTGTTTCAAAATTCTCACCTGTGACCTTGAGAGTGGTCACCAAAGGTCACACACAATATGACCAAAATATGAAATTGGGTGTTAAAGATCTTTGGCAGGCTGTGGTTTTAAGTTTTATTACATCTCCAGCAACAGTCTTCAATAATCACTTACGCAACTCAGTTGTCCATCAGGACAGGGACACGACTGTTCATTGATTTAAGGTTGTAGGTTGTGTAGTTCAGGGTGATGAATGTAGGTGGCGCTCAAAGTTATCCCATGAGCCTTGTGTCCAAAGTGTCCTGAACACTCCAACCCAAAATTATTGTACTTGTCCATGACGGGGACAGACAGTGATGGGAACTGACCATTAGGGGGCACCAGAGTTAATGGGCTGTCAAGTCATGGTCTTGGTGCAGTTATCGTTTTGAGAAGCTGTGTCAGTGACAGCAGGATGTGGGTGACCAGTGTTGTTGTGAACATTCTTCCTGTTCTCTCAGCTCGGAGTTTGAGGAGATCACCATCGACCCGGTGTGCAGCTGGAAGCCGGTTCCCGTGAAGCCCGACATCCACGTGAAGGAGGAGTGTGACGGGCCGGTGCTGAAACGCTGCCGGACGCTCAGTCCCAGTCACATGGTCCTCCCCAGTGTCATGGAGATGATCGTCTCACTTGGCCCCACCCCTCCGTCCAGCTCTGGCACCGCCCCTGCCGCGCCCTCCCCCATGCCGTATTCCTCCCTCACCACGGGGGGCAGCAATAATGGCGGCACACCAGAATACTCCGGCCCAGGTACCCAGAGCTGACCTTGGAGGTGGAGCTGGATTGACCATGTCTCACCTGTGTGTCACTACACTCGGACAGATTACAAAACACTTGATATTTATACTATAGGTATTCCCACTGGGATGATCTGGAACTTTACTCAGTGTTTCACATACCGCTGGACATTTTGAAGATGAGACAGGAGGTCCAGCTTCTAGATGAGACAGATGTGACCATTTTTGTTTTGTGCTCTTTTGAAATGTGGCTGATATCAATCAGATGTATTGATCTGTGTCTTCAGCTCCATCCTATCCCGGCCAGTCAGCAGCTTTTTCAGACTTCAGTCCTGCAACACCAGAGGCTGGGCGGGATTTCTCCTCCCCCGGACCGCCACCTCTCTCCTACCAGCCCGACCTTCCCAGCTCCCTCCTCACCCCCGACAAGCCTCCCCCTCATCCAGTGGCTGCACAGGTACGTCTTCCCTCTTTAATATCAGCTACACGGTGGGGTTAGCATAGCTTAGCACAAAGCACAAAGATGAGTGCAGGGAAACTGCTAGCCTAGGTTAGCACAAGCATTACTTGCAGTTTTGGCAGACTTGAAGTGAGCTCTGCTGCTTCTCATCCTGGATTTCTTCAGCCGTTCTCTGTCGTTATGTGCAGTCGCTCAGTTGTGATATTTCACTTGTGATCGAGATAACTTCAGTTGTACCAGACAGATTGTCACCAAACATGTTATACACGTTGGTTATGTTGACCCCAAGAAGCCTATTGGCGTAGGTCATGGGTTAAAGTTCTTCGTCACCACGACGGATTTCCGTTATTTAGAAAATCTAACCACACATGCGCACGTGGTGTCATGCGTGTTTTGGGACCGAAATATGATACTCTACTGTCAAAGCAACATCCTGTTTTGCACTAATCAAAGCAGCAATGTCAGCGTAGACTGCGGAGGAAGGGGCCGTGTGAATTTTCACTCCTCTCCGCTCTGTTTACTGCTTGCCATGAGCCACTGCCCTTCTCCTCCCTGTCTTCGTGGGGACATTGGCAGACACTCCCCAAGTAGAGCAGGGTGTGGCTTTGCTTTGAACCTTGAATCAGTGAAGCAATGCTTTGATCTGCTACTTCAGTTCTTTGTTTTATTTCCCTTTATCTTAATTTTCCCCACTAAAACCCTAAAGAGCATATGTCTGTAAGTAATATTTACCTTTTTTATGTTAAACCGACCTGTTATGGTCTTCTGAAACAGTTGATAGATGTATTTTATAAATTAAAAACAGGACTGATGCTAACGCGTTAGCATATCTATGGCGTTTTCAATGTTAAAGTTAGCATTAAGCTGTTGCAGCTGTCAGCACGTTTGTGTGCATTTGTTTTCTGTATAATTAATGGCTCAGCATTTGTTGTCGTAAATCAAATGTATTACAAATTGTAATATTTTATTTCTATATTAATAATAGCAACAACAACAATAATAGTAATAACTAATAATCCTACAATACAATTTTAGAGAAATAGACAAAAAGAACCTGATAAAACTAAACAGAAAAGATAAAACCAGCTAACAATGAACATAAATAAATAAATATAGAAATAAATGTTTCCTGTGAACACTGAGTGACTCTTAAACCTCCACTCCATCCCTGTTTTATTTAAGGTTTTGGTCAAACCACATCTAAGTTGTGTTTTTACACAAGAAAAAAATAAAATGCAGTAAACTGCACATTTGTGTCTTTTTTCATTAAAATATCTTATTAAATATAACATTACACTTTAGTCAGGCCTTTAAAATACTTTTATGGACTCTTGCTGTAATATGTTGTCAGTGGTTGAGATAGTTGCTGTAGGCATCTAAAAATGCTCATAATTGGGTGAAACCTGATAGAAATCTCTTTGTGGTGTGTCAGTGATGTATGTTTGTATGTGCAAAATAAAACAAAACACTACTCCAGGTATGTTTCTGACAAAAATATAACATCATAACTTTTTTACAAGATCAAACGATGTTGTGTGATGAAGGCCTTTTAATAGCTTAAAGAAATAATGGCAAAACTCACATGTAAGTTTCTGTGAAGGCTCTCAGTTGTGCAGGTGGTTTCCATAGTAGAGAAGCTTGAATCTTCGACTGGACTGGGTTGCTTGACGTGAGGACGTTTCGCTTCAAATCACAGAAGCTTCCTCAGCTAAAATTCTTGCTCTGGTAGTCTGACTTCTGTCTTAACACTTGTAGAGAAGATTTCTTCTGAGGAAGCTTCTGCGATTAGAAGTGAAACGTCCTCGCGTCAAGCAACCCAGTCCAGTCAAAGATTCAAGCTTCTCTACTCACCTGTAAGTAAAAAACGATTAATCGAAAATATACTTGACCGATTTAATCAATTACTAAAGTAATCATTAGTTGCAGCCCTACTTTGTTTTATGAGTGAGAGCATTTGAGTGAGAGACAGTGTTACTTTGTGCACAGTAGAACAACGTCAATTGCTTTAGGCCCTAATTTTGTATTTTATTGACTGTACAACCAGCGACTCGGCACCCTTTTATGTACCTTTATGTTCAGGTTTTTCATTCTTTTTATGCTTTGTCTCTCTGTCTCTCTCCTTAGAGGCTATTTAGAATAGATTTGTATAATGTGTTTATTGTATTTATTGAGGAAAAAAGAGTGTGTGCCCCCACTATGCCACAATTTAGGGAATTGCTGGCATTGATTTTTGCCAGGAACAAAAATTCAATCAGATAAAAATTTATTGCTTTAACCCATGGTATAGGGTGAAAAGGTCAAAGGTCAACACTGCACTTTATAAAATCCTTCTGCAGAAAAGCCTCATGTGTCAGTGATCCACTTATGAGTGTTTGTCCTCAGTGCTGAGGGTTAGTGCAGACAACACACTTGTTTTTTAAATAAACTGGTTTATTTTTTGCTTTTGATATTGTGATACATTTATTAACACTTCTCATTTGTGACCCTTTATCACATGCGCCTCGATCAACAAGACGCTGATTTCCTGATGAACTTTAACTCCTCCCCCCACAGCTGTCTGTCTCCAGCCGTTTGGATTCCACTTCCCAGGGTGCACCTCTCTCCCAGCAGCAGCAGCCACAGGGTTTCCATGGTAACTCCCAGCTGGGCAGCAGCAACCAGATGATGCAGCGCAGCAACCAGAACTCCCGTCTCCAAGGCGACAGCTCCTTTGGGCTGGGCGGGCCAGCGGACGTTCCAGAACCGTCCCTGGATGTGAGTAGAGACTGGGTGGCAGCGGGAGAGCTGAGTCCAGGTTCTGAGGACAAAGTTCCAACAACAGTCAGGAGTTTAAAGGAGGTTTCTGTGTGAATGTGGTGTTTGTGTCACTGGTTGCTGGTGTGTGAGAGTAAAGGTTTGTGTTTGTCTTCTTGTCCTTCTGTTGCAGTAACACATTGAATTGTTTCTGTCTGTAGTTGCTTCCTGAGTTGACCAACCCAGACGAGTTGCTGTCCTACCTCGGACCTCCAGATCTCCCGAACAACAACAACGATGACCTTCTGTCGCTGTTTGAGAACAACTAAGAAAACCAACAACAGACAGACTGCCGGAGGACAAAGACGACAGACAGCAAAACTAAACTTTAAATATGAGACTTATTGATGTCTGGTCGCCATGGTAACTTGAATGTTATTTTTTTAATTTTGTGTGTTTTGTTGCTTCATCCTTCATTCCCGGATGGTGTCTGTTTTCACTGCACTTCACTTTGACTTCTGTAGGCATCAGCAGTGTCACGGACACCGTCCATCCCACCATCGCCCGCCCATGCCACGTCACAAAACACCAGCCACAAAATGAGCGGTTGGTGTCCCGTTAATGACCCCTGACCCCAGTTTAGTTTAAGGTGAGGTGGCTCAGCTGTCTCAGAACGTCTTCTCCGACCTGACGGTGTGTTTTAATATGGAATCTCACTGGATCCTGATTGGAGTCCTGGTTGGTCCCACCTTCTGGAAATAACCATCTACCTGTTGCGGGGGGTGTGTCCTCGATCATGCAAATGTACCATGTGACCAACATGGCATACCCGAGGATGCTTATAGTGCGCCTCATTCCACTCTCCCTACGTAACTGCTCGTTTGGCACTCAGTGGTACCCGCGGAGCGTCCTGAGGGTCCAGGTACCAAAGCATCCAGCAAAAACCCCTTCAGCAAAAAGTCCTGGACTGTCTTGTCCCAGATGTGGTCAGTGGACCAGGGAGGCGCTGCTGACTGTCATAGTTTTTCTAAGGTTCTCTTACACCTTCTACAGGTACACCATGATGACATGAAGTGGGCTCTGTCTCTGGAACAGAGGACGGGTCTTAGCCCGAGTCCTGCCACTGGGTAGGACCCCCTTCCCTGTGCCAGCAGCCTGTCTGTGTGCCAGGCTGTATTACAACAAACTGGCACTTCATATGCAGTGAAAACAGCCTGTTGTCATCTGACTCAAAATCCCGGAAATCATCATCAGAATCCTCTGTCTTAAAGATGCCCCTGAATACTTCCCTATTCCCCAGTTCTATGTTGTCAGGTATGCCATCTCCATCAACAACAGTATCTGCTGTTGCTGCCATGATTCAATCCCTTTCTCTGTTCTCACACATGCAGTCTGACACCCCCCCCCCCAATTTGGGGGGAGACACCTCTCTGACCATTGCAACATGAACATTACACCCAGAAGGATGTCTGATGTACACATGAGGGTCAGGCTTCAGCTCATTGGTTCTAATGTCAGTTCTGAGGGTACCCTTCCAACACAAAATATAGTGGACCGGCAGCCAATGAGTTTCTCTGGGTAGCCGTATTTAGAGTGGTAACACATGGCGGTCCACAATATATCGACGACAGGCAGCACTGGAGTTGTCTGTTTTCTTTCCTCAGCAGAAGCAGGAAGTCTGAATTATTTTAGTTCCTTCGCATCTTGTGGTGCCATTCATCCAATATTCCAGGTATCTGGGTCATTCCACCTGGAATGGATTAAAAGAATGCTTCAGTATTAAGACCAGTTAGAACCCACAGATGTTACTGATATGTTCTCCAGGTTGTCTGTCTAAAAACTGTGGACCACTTAAAGCCACCTCTGTGGAGGATCCTTGGAATGACTTTGTCAAACGAGTGGTTACTTAGTGAGATTCGGATGAGGAGGATCACTGACACAGAGGGAACAGGTGGTATGTTTCTCTGGACCTGGTCCAGCACGCAGGTTCCTGAGTGTCAGGGCTCCAGTGGATGGAGAAGGCCAAGAACACGCCCTGTTGACCCCCAATCTGCAACCCGTGAACATCCACAAACCGTTAATAATTTTACTAAAAACTGTCAATAAAATATCCCACAAAACGTGAGCGCAGGTCTCGCAAAACGTGAATATCTTTCACGATGTATGTTTTATTTCAGTTTACTGATCAATTACTTCAGGGAATCTTGATCACAAACCCTATCTCCACAAAAAAAAATATATATATATATATATATATTGGGAGTGGGGGGGCGGTCACTACAGCTGGAGAGGTGAGGCTCTCTCTTCTGGTGTCAAGTGCCCGGCGCCGCTGGGCGTGTCCTGCTCCGGGGACAGTGACCGGTGGGGAGTCTGACCGGGACAGTAACACAGGTGTCAAACTCAGGGAGGACAGAAACCTCCCTGAGGGCAAAAGCTGGCTTGATCTTGATTTTCAGTGTGAATACAGGCAGTGAACACGGGGCCTCACCATCCGTTTGGGTTTTAAGCAGGAGGTTCATTTTCAATTAAATTCAGTTTATTCCATTTCTATAGCGCCAAATCACATCAAAGCTGCCTCACGGCGCTTCACACAAGTAAGGTCTAACCTTACCAACCCCCAGAGCAAGAACGCAAGTGGTAAGAAAAAAAACTCCCTCTGATGATGACCACAGGGGGAACTGGCTTGTGGCGGCCAAGTGTTTATAGCAATGTCACTTTTTGATCCTTTGGTGTCAACTCTTCCTGTTATCATGAAGCAGAATTCACCAAGTGTTGGATAGTTCACACACTAACAGGGAGCGTGAAGGAGTCTAACACGTGTGCGAGTCGAGGGGCAGTGCCATGAAAGTGAGAAACGCACAGTCCTCATCCCACAGGCGGCAGCTTCACACCACTGGCTCCTCAGACAAGCACATAGACCAAATTCTGAAGAAATTCACGTTTTGCGAGACCTGTGTTCACATTTCAGGAGGTATTTTTTTCAGTATTCTCAGTTTGCAATTAATGGTTTGTGGATAATTAACAATAGGCAGCTGATTGACGTGGGGGTGACCAGGCCCACGTTTCAGCTGGCGGTGGCTGAAAAATGATGACCTCAGAGAGGTGGGGACGGACCGGTTGTCTGCCTGGGTGGTTGTCATCCAGGACTGAAGGCAGTTCCACAGTGTTGTGGATGAGGCACGTGCGCCCAGACTTCCAAATCAGTTTCTCCTGGAGGGCCGATTCCGATTTGGCAAAGGTTTGGTCCCTGTGGCCCGTCAGAAAGGTTCTGATCCAGCTGGCAGGCTGCGAGCTCCATCTTCGCGCTGCTCTTTGTGCGTCGCTCCGTTCCTGGAGGGCACAGTTGCCACACTGCGTGTGCAAAGTTAAATAAATTCCTGGCTTTTTTTTTTTTTTTTTTTCATATTTGAAGTACTTTTAACCACACCCCCTTTACCCGCCTGTAAAAATGTGATTGGATAGAAGGATGTAAACAGTTGCTCCACACGTTGCTGCTGCCTGTTGCCTCATCAGGTGTTCTGAGCTTACGATCAACAGTGGTTTATGTGGTAATAAACATGGTATCATCTTCATGCTCCTCCTTTTCTGTGTTGTAAGAGTGACTCTGAGGGTCGAGGGGTCAAAACCTCCAGAAGGTTTCTGGGAAAATGTTCATGATTCAGAAACAATAATCATCTTTGTAAATTAATAAATTGACACTGGAAAGACAGTCTGTGCTGCTTTAAAGATGAACTCATGTTTACAGTCATCTTCCAACTGATGGAGTCCCTGTGCTCTGTAAAAGGCTCTTCCTTATGACATCACAAAGCGTATGGTGAGACCTGAATGGAGGCTGGTTTTATTTGTCTCAAGGAAGCTTGAGCTCCTTAAGTGCACCTCTAGTTTTAACATGAGCTCTATACATGGGAATGGATGAAACATAAATATAATTATTGCTTTATTTCTGTTTCTTTTTGTATTTAGCACCAAGCAGGTTGCCCGACATGAGCAACTTTTAAATTTGAAACAAATCAGGCCTGATGAAAGTTGATCTCACCACAACTCTGTGCTAACAGAAACATTTAAACATGAAAATTTATCCTGCAGGCTGGTGCAGTGGGCGTGTCCCACAGCATGCAGACCAACGCAGTGGGCGTGTCCCTCAGCATGCAGGCCAACCCAGAGGGCGTGTCCCACAGCATGCAGACCAACCCGGTGGGCGTGTCCCACAGCATGCAGGCCAACCCAGAGGGCGTGTCCCACAGCGTGCAGGCTGGTGCAGTGGGTTTGTCCACCAAAATAAGTAAAAATTGCTTACACCATCACAGCAAACGACCATAGAAATATAAATAAAAGTTCATACATCTTATCCACATACCTGTAAAATAATTTTTTTGCAAGAGGGAAAATATTTGCTTCGTATCTCGTAGCAGCAGGTGGCTCTGGAGCTGCTCGTTGCTGAGATCAGAAGCTGATGTTTGGGTTTTTATGCCAGTGAGGCGACACGTCTGTTTCAACCCACATAATATTATAATTGTTCCAGAAAATAAAGATCGCATGTTGTTGAGGTTGTACGCTGTGATGACAGCAATGCTTTGTAGTTGCAGTTCCGCTGTTCTACCACTATGCTGTGTACGTATAGTCAGAGCTGTGTGTGTATTTTCACACATTTCTAAGTATAAGTACTTCTTTCAGCTCTTCCCGTTAGGGGTCGCCACAGCAGATCAGTTGTTTCCATCTCACCCTGTCCTCTGTATCTTCCTCTGTCTCACCAACCACCTGCATGTCCTCTCTCAGCACATCCATGAACCTTCTCTTTGTCCTCCCTCTTCTCCTCCTGCCTGGTGGCTCCATCCTCAGCATCCTTCTCCCTATATACCCTGGGTCCCTACTCTGCACATGTCCAAACCATCTCAATCTCGCCTCTCTGACTTTGTCTCCAAACCGTCCCACCTGAGCTGTCCCTCTATGTTCATTCCTAATCCTGTCCATTCTCGTCACTCCCAAAGAGAATCTCAACACCTTCAGTTCTGCCTCCTGTCTTTTTGTTAGTGCCACTGTCTCTAAACCGTCCAACATAGCTGGTCTCACTACTGTTTTGTAAACTTTCCCCTTCACTCTTGCTGATATTCTTCGGTCACAAGTCACTCCTGCCACCTTTCTCCACCCACTCCACCCTGCCTGCACTCTCTTCTTCACCTCTCTACCACACTCTCCATTACTTTGAACAGTTGACCCCAAATATTTAAACTCATCTACTTTCACCACTTCTACTCCTTGTAACTGCACTATTCCACTGGGCTCCCTCTCATTCACACACACGTACTCAGTCTTGCTTCTACTGACTTTCATTCCCCTTCTCTCCAAAGCATATCTCCACCTCTTCAGACGAGACTCAACTTGCTCTCTACTCTCACTACAGATCACAATGTCATCTGCAAACATCATAGTCTATGGGGACTCCTGTCTGATCTCATCTGTCAACCTGTCCATCACCACTGCAAACAAGAAAGGACTCAGAGCTGATCCTTGGTGTAATCCCACCTCCACCTTGAATGAGTCTGTCATTCCTACTGCAGATCTTGCTGCTGTTACACAATCCTTGTACATGTCCTGCACTACCCTAACATACTTCTCTGCCACTCCAGACTTCCTCACAATACAATACCACAACTCTTCTCTTGGCACCATGTCATAAGCTTTCTCTAAATCCACAAACACACAGTGTAACTCCTGGCCTTCTCTGTACTTCTCCAACAGTACTGTCAGAGCAAACTAGGGATACACCGATCCACAATTTTTCGCTTTCGATCCGATCCTAATACCTGAATTTGGATATTTGCCGATATCGATAATTTTCCGATCTGATACCAGAGCTCTGTTTGCTTTCATATTATTAGGGCCCGAGTAGGCAACGTCCTACGAGGACCCTATTATAATTGCGCTGTTTATTATTATTATTATTATTATTATTGTTATTATTATTGGAACATCAAGTCATGATAACTCCTTCATGCTTTGCCTGATTGACTTGAAACTTCACATGTATGATGACGGTTGGGCCCTGAACACACCCAGCCCCTCTGTTTGTACACTGAGCGCCCCCTAGTGGATGAACAATCAACATGTCATAACTCCTTCATGCATTGTGTGATTTGTTTAAAATTTTAACTGTGTGACGAGTGGTTGCCCCTGCATGCACATGCCCACATGTGGTCACAAGGGCACCCACTGACCTTGGTAGGCGGTTGCGCGGAACGAGGGCCCGTATATGACTGCTTGCAGTCCTAGTTAGGGCCCGAGTAGGCAATGTCCTACGAGGACCCTATTGTAATTGCGCTGTTTATTATTATTATTTATTATTATTATTATTATTATTATTATTCTCACTCTTGAAATCAAAATTTCGGCCTCTTCCCATGCTCAAAAACTCACCAAACTTTCCAAAGTTGTCCGGCCGGATCCGAAATTCGATATTTTGGGGGCCTCGCACATGGTTGCAGAAAAATCACGAAATAGCGCCCCCTAGGAATTTTCAAAAACCCCTCCACATTGGGCTTTTTTCGTCGTAGCCTCACGAAATTCGGTACACATATTTACCATGCCAGGACGCACGAAAAAGTCTCTTACTGTCATGGTGAAATATCGACAGGAAGTCGGCCATTTTGATTTTAAGTTTCGATTTTGAGCAAATTCTTGCCATTTTTGGCCATTTCCAGTACTTGCATTTGAATGAACTCGTCCTAGGGATTTTATCCGATCGTCTTCAAATTTGGTCAAAATCATCACAACACAATGGTGATCAAAAGTTATCAAAAGATTCTAATTAAGTCAAAAGGCGTGGCTGCTAGGGGTCGTCAAACTTTGGCGAGCTTTTCGGAGTACGCCATTTCACTTTGAACGGCTGTCACGCCCACATACTTCATTGTAGATCCTTCAAACTTGCTGGACATGATGAGGGCTCCGCCCTGAACGTCTACATATCTTAAGTTCCCATCTGTGCCATAGCGCCCCCTGGTGGTGGCGGGAAATGTCCTATTTTAACTTTAAGAGGTCCTGATGTCACATACTTAACCCAATCAACTTCATTCCACTTCTAAAACATGCAGAACAAATTGGTGAACATAGGCGATGAACGCCGTGAAGTTACGAGTAACGGCGTCCATGTGGCGGCGTGCCGAATATTGCCCATTCGCCATGAAATTACGTTCTTCATTTTGACGGCTTTAATTTTGTCACATCATCATGAAAATTGATACACAGGTCGAGCACGACAACCTCTTACAATTCATAGGGGCGTCGCCCATGGGCGGTGCAAAATGCCTCAATAGCGCCCCCTTGAAACTTTCAAAAACCCCTCCACATAGGGGTTTTTTTGGAGTAGGGAGATGAAAATTGGTACACGTGTGACTTTCATAGACGTACAAAAAAGTCTCTTGCACCATGAGTCTACTCCAAACAGAAAGTCAGCCATTTTGAATTTTCTTCTCATTTTGGCGTGATTTCCACATGTTGTATTTGAACGAACTCCTCCTAGGGATTTTGTCCAATGCACTTCAAATTTCTTTGACAGCATCCAAAGATGATACTGAACAAAGTTATTGAAAGCTTTTCTCTATGTTGAAGGGTGTGGCCACTATGTTGAAGCCATTTTGACCCTTTGCCATAGAACATCAAGTCATGATAACTCCTTCATGCTTTGCCTGATTGACTTGAAACTTCACATGTATGATGACAGTTGGCCCCTGAACACACCCAGCCCCTCTGTTTGTACACCGAGCGCCCCCTAGTGGATGAACAATTAACATGTCATAACTCCTTGATGCATTGTGTGATTTGTTTAAAATTTTAACTGTGTGATGAGTGGTTGCCCCTGCATGCACATGCCCACATGTGGTCACAAGGGCACCCACTGGCCTGGGTAGGCCGTCGCGCGGCATGAGGGCCCGTATATGACTGCTTGCAGTCCTAGTTATTATTATTATTCTTACTCTTGAAATCGAAATTTCGGCCTCTTCCCATGCTCAAAAACTCACCAAACTTTCCAAAGTCGTCCGGCCGGATCCGAAATTCGATATTTTGGGGGCCTCGCACATGGTCACAGAAAATTCGGGAAATAGTGCCCCCTAGAAATTTTCAAAAACCACTCCGCATTGGCCTTTTTTTCGTCATAGCCTTATTGCTAGGGGTTGTATATCAAAGATTTATTGCCAATTTAACACAGAGGTCATAACCATTCGATAAAAGTAAGCAAAAGATATGGCCTCAGAAACATAGTTGTAAACAATATACAAAAAAAGTGATTCTTAAGTTTATATACAATCTAGCCCAAGTGCAAAACTGCAGTTGAGATCCACAGCTATGTCAGTCGCTATTCACATTATTGGCAGAATTATTGGGGGGGCTGAGAGGGGGCTTGTCTCTCCCCTTGGCGCCGCCACTGGTTCATTTTACTTTTTGACCCAAGTGATCATTTCTTTGACCCAAGTGACCAGTTATTTACATTTTGGAGTTGAAAAGTATCATTTAATTTTTGTTGTAAAGTGTGAGTTTGAATACGAACGGATCCTTTCTGATGAATAAAATGACTCCGCTATCTGTCGTTTTACTCCAATTCACTTCAAAGAGCCTATAAACGGTGACTTCAAAGCCTTCATGAGCTCACTTCTCTCCTCAGCGGGCCACACCCTCATCGAGGGCGCGCGCACTGCAGAGGGGGATCGCGCTTTGCGGACCGTTGCGTGCTCTGGCGCTCATTGGACGGCTGGTCTTGTCAATGATCTGTGGCGCGCGCTGCTCTGAGATTCGTGAGTTCGTGTTAAAGTACAAGCACACGAAAAGCGGGTGGTGTCACAGAAAAACAATCAAACCGGCCTGTTGTGGTGAACACATGGAGCGCGCCCTGCAGTCTGCCTGTCCCCGGTCAGCCCGCTGAAATGTGATTGTCAGTATTCCGGCCGGGGATTGGCCAGCATACCCCCCAATCAAACACGCTAGCGTTTCATGTTGGTTCGTTGCGGGATTTGCCCGCCCATCCGTTTTATATAAAACCGCTCAGCGGCCTTCCGTCTTTTTAGGTTCTCTGTGTCCCGTCGCGTTCTTTGTCCGGAAGCTCTTCAGTCCAGAGTCTCCAGGCCAGCCTGCTGAAATGGCCCTGCCCAGAGTCTACTTCGACATGACCGCCGACGGCGCGCCCCTAGGCCGGATTGTGATGGAGGTGAGCCGGCAGCCGCCTACGGTTTACCGCTGTAAATAACCGGTGGAAGCTTAATTACCGCTTGGCTCCTTGCGGCCGTAAAGTGACGTTCAGCTGCAGAATATAAACTTGCAAATACCGACGTTTTGCTGCAGTAGGACTGAACATGCTAATATTAGCTAAGCTGTGTTGAGTCCCGTGTGCACGTGTAGCTGCTCGGTGCTAACCACAAAAAATTGCTACTAAACGTTTTCTGAAGCCCGTCCTCAATAAAACGGTAACTTCATTAACGAACTCTCTCCGTAAATCCTGATCTTTGGTTAGATCAGGAAGCGCCGCGGTGTTTGTTTTTTTTTGGGGGGTTTTTTTGACGTAGTGGTAATTGCTGTGCGGCACAAAAACTCATTCATACGGCGCTAAGCTAATGCCAACAAGGTAAACCGCCTCCTCTGTCCCGCAGCCTTCTGATTAAAAACACCAGGAGCGACTTTAGCCGGGTGGTCTGTTTCTACATTAATGTATGAATGAAAATACGCTATTTTAGGCCGCTAGCGGCTAAAGGCGCTTCTTGAATGTTCTACGGCGCCGGAACCATTTCTTAACAGGAGGGGGGAAAAAACTTTCACTCCTATTCATTTGAGAAAAATTGGCATTTGGGTAAATTCGCCCCGACACTAAGGTGGTATTTTTGCCGAACTTTGCAGTTTTTTGAGTTTCATGCTGTAGCATTAGCTGTTAGCATTAGCACGTGCGGCCATTTTGTCCTGATCGGGGCGTTTCCGCTCGAACCCAGAAAATCCCAAAAGCGCCATCAAACTCCGAACTAAGTGACGCTTTGACCGCTGTCAGTGGCTTTATTCTGTTAAAAAAAATTTTTAAACAAAAACTTGTTTAAGGGCAGGAATATATTTTGTATTTAACTACACATTCACATACAGAACTGTTAAAACTGCGTATAGTTGGACACAGACTTGCCTCTGGACTGGGCACCTTAGTGGGATATTCCGCCAGAGAGCGTTCCAAGATGGCGGTCTTGAGCCTCTTTTCCACCAATAGTTCAGGTGTGGGATGGTGTTGTGTGCGATTCAGATTTAGGGACTGATACCAAAATAACTGACCGTACTGTACCACCACCTTACGCTTAATACAGAATCCTATTAAATATCCACACAGTGAAGAATGTCAGATGGTCAAACTTGGAGATGCAGACGTTCCTGGTGCTCATTGGAGGAACAGTATGCAGTCGCGCTGTCATCTCTGGCGGCCTTCCGCCTCCCAAACACAGGCTTCTGCTGGCAGCGGAAACAGAAGCATGGCCACGTTTAACCGACCCAGACTGCCCGGTGGAAGCCAGGCTTTACTGTTATACAGTGTTTCTACGTGGGACCGACTCAAAGCTTCCCAGTGGTGTAAAACATCAAGGATTTATTGGTGATGGTATATTTTGAACTAGTCTGTAATTGCTTTCTGGAAGGTCTGAAACTTGGAGAAGTCTTTGCTTTCCTTTGACAAGTAGACTGAAGGCTACAGGAGGATTCACTCTGGCTGGTCATCAGCTGATCTCAGTGTTCTTATTTTATTAGATTATTCAGTTTTGGTCTGTATCTCATTCCTGTGTAAGCATGATAATCATTGAAAAATAAGGTATTTCAGGAACCCTACCTAGATAATGCTAAAGGGTGAAATACCAGCTCACACAAACAGGAGGCTCGCAGTGTTAAGGCTGCGTGATTTATGAGCTCTGTGGGAACTTTATCATGTAACTTCTTTGCAGTTGGAGTATAACTTGTATAGTTTAATATATAATCAAATTTCTGTGCAGAATTTTTTTTTTTCTGCCATCTCAGCAACATCAGCAGATGGCCTTGGGACAGGCGCATTAATCTGAATCAAATTGCACTTGAGCATTTCATAAGATGAACTTTCACTGCTCTGTGATTTATACGCTGTAGTCTGCATACATGCTGATGAATAACCTTAAACGTCATGAATGCTTCACTGTGTGTGTGAGAAGAGAAACAAAATTAAATGCACTTTGATGAACTTACCTGAATACAAACACGCACGGCACATGCATGTCCAAGTGTCACTTCTTCCTTTCACGAAGCCCAAACCATTCTGTGTGTTGGCTCTGGAACCACAAAACAGGAAAACTTAATCCGCTGTCTTTGTGCCACTGTAGTCTGCAGCATTTTCACTTGTCAGTTATTACAGGTATTGGCAGGTACAAGCACCTAGCTGCTAGCGTGGATAACATCTGGCAACAGCAAAACAAAACATCTTGGCTATCTACCAATATAAAACTCCCAGAATGCACTGTGCTGCAAGACGTCGATCAAATATCTGGCTACATCTGACACTTAACAGCAACGCGACGTGTGGGTACATTTAATTCAATGATATCTGTTGGTATATACAAAGATACACCGCAGATGGATATATTGTGGTTCTGTGTAGGGATGGGTATCAATAAGATTTTGTCTATCAATGCCATTATTGATCTGATTCCCTTATCGATACCTCTTGTGAATTTTCTGTGTACTAAAAATAGGCTTTACAGGCTTAAATAAGTATGAAATTGGTCACTGGATCCTTGATTTCTGGACATAATAGAAATAAAATCTGTAGTTTTTGTCAAAAGCATTTCCTTTCAGACATTAATGGCATGAATTTCACTCCATACCGCTAGGGATTGGTATTGATACCATTATCGGTCTGATTTATTTATATGAAATATTTATCTATTCCCTTATCGATACCGCTGGTGAATTTTCTGTTTAATGTCAACATTTTGAGTCTTAAATATATTGATCGCTGGATCCTTAAACAATGGCCCTAAATAAACTCTACATGGTGGATCCTTGATCTCAACATAAATGGAAATAAACAAAATCAATGCCAATGGAAGGAGGACAATTCTTGTTTCAAATGCGTCAATCGCTCAAAATTGCTTTATTCGCGTCTGTCGCATTGCATGGCTTGAACTTTTGTAGCACCACAGCATGTCCTTCCATAGGGATTACATGGTAACCTCTCGCCGCTGTCGCTCGCGTGGCGTCCAGTGTGAACACGGCATAATTCACACAAAAATGACTCTCAGTTGACATTTTTTAATGGCTTTGAGAGGAGTTTAGAAGTGGACTTGCCTCTTCCGAAGAGTTACTACTATTATTGCTGTTGTTGCTATTATTATTGTCCCTGCGTAGGCTCTCAGTTGTCCAGGTGGTTTCATAGTAGAGAAGCTTGAATCTTCGACTGGACAACCAACCCGGTCCAGTCGAAGATTCAAGCCTCTCTATTATTATATAAATTAAAATATACTTAAATATTACAATTTGTAATACATTTGACTCTTTTACAACAACAAACGCCAAATCACAACAGAGTTGCCTCAAGGCGCTTCACACAGGTAAGGTCTAACCTTACCAACCCCCAGAGCAACAGTGGTAAGGAAAAACTCCCTCTGAGGAAGAAACCTCAAGCAGACAAGACTCAAAGGGGTGACCCTCTGCTTGGGCCATGATACAGACATAAATTACAGAACAATTCACAGATGAATATACAAGACTTATACAATATAGACAATATACAATGCTGTTGGTGCACAGGACAGGAGGATCGCCAACACAAACACAGCTCCCATCTCTGGATGGAGCTGCACCTTAAACAGAGAAAAAACAATCAGGCATCAGAAAGACAAAAAATACTGTATAATTTGCCAGCATTAAACTACAAGAAAAAGAAATATTAAGGTGATTGCTGGCCACTAGCCCTAAACTTCACTAAAAGACCCAGAATTTAGGTGAAGTTGAGGCCGCGGCACGCTCCAATTACTAATAACATGAATTAAAAGAGTAAAAAGCGTAAAACAAAACTGTACCAGTATACTAGCCATATGAAAGGGAAAATAAGTGCGTCTTAAGTCTGGACTTGAAAGTCTCCACAGAATCTGACTGTTTTATTGATGCAGGGAGATCATTCCACAGAACAGGGGCACGATAAGAGAAAGCTCTGTGACCCACAGACTTCTTATTCACCCTAGGGACACAAAGTAGTCTTAGTAAACGTAAAGTCCGGGCCAGTACGTAAGGTTTAATTAAGTCAGCTATGTAGGGAGGTGCCAGTTCATGAATAATTTTATAGACTAGTAGCAGAACCTTAAAATCTGACCTCACTGGGACAGGAAGCCAGTGAAGAGATGCCAAAATAGGTGTGATGTGGTCAAACTTTCTGCTTAGTTCAAAAGTCTGGCTGCAGCATTTTGAACCAGTTGGAGAGCCCACCAGTGGTGTCGCTGACTGAACGGTCCCCCCTTAAAAATCGGTTCGCCCTGCCTGCACTGCACTCCAGTCATCTGTCTGTGACAGATATCTGAAGCTTTTGTTCAACAGTCGTTTCCACATAAATTCAGCATTATTTCATTATAAAAGACGGATGAAGCGATCAGAGCGCCGCGGATGAACGAGCTGCTAGCTGATGTGTTCACTACGCTTCGGTCACTTCAAAATGTTAAAGTATTGCCTCGTTTCTGCTTGAAACCAACTTGAGGATGATTTGAGGTTTTATTGTCATCTGGTGGTTAATCCATTTGATTGCTTTGGGTGAAGAGACGTGCTGCTGTGGTCTGAAATGACATGCGCTTTGGGCTTGGGCTTTGATGGACTGATGTCATATTACTGCATTTAGTAGAACTACTTTCAGGATTTTAGGACGTCCTGGAGAACCCGTCAAGCATCAGATAGCCACAGGGTAGTGAAACTTGTGCATATATGACCAGATGTGACAAAACCACACAAACTTGCAGCCTCCATGGAAGTTTGCTGCCTGATGCTCTGTTTTGAAGTTTTCTAACAGATTCAATAGACATCTGGACTGAAGCTTTTCAGTATCTTCATCAAAGCTGTATTAATAAATCCACTGTCAGGGCCCTGAAAACTCTGTGGATCCGAGGAATTCTGTGGATTTCATCATTGGGGTGGGGGGTGGGGTGGATAGTATTGTACTCTAATTGTTTGTCATTGAGTTTTTAAAATACCTACTGCAAAGCATTTATTTTTGTGACACCGTGCAAGTTCTGCATGTCTGCGGACACTGATCGGTGTGTTACAGATACAAATCTGTCCTCTGATCTGAGGAAGTCTGCGGAGAAAAATCCCTCAGTGTGGCTGTTGCGACAGTTGTCGTAAAGCGGGACTGGTTGGTTGCTATGGTGATGCTCCAAGACACTGTTCTTTAAGCTAAACATAGCATGTTGACATCACATACTTTAAGAACCGAGTTCATAGGGTGGCGTATGAGAGAGGGAAGACGGCGAGAAACTGAAAAGGTTTAATAAGGACAAGAATCCATGGAATTGTCACTGGGTTGAATTTAAAGCTTGTCGTCATGAACACGGATAAAAGAAACGGGGAGAAGCTCACTGCATCTTGTGCCCTCAAGAAACACAGTAAGAATTTTTTCTCTGGAAAATAAACATTGTTCAAACAGGATTTCAGACAAGATTAGGTGACTTTAAGTTCATGTAGACTTACTTTCATTGCAAAAAAGACCATTGTGCTTTGAATGGATTTACATGAATTTACATAAGGATATGAACTTTTTGCTCTAAGGTATGTTATTAAATTTTACCATGATTTCAAGTTTCCAATTTATTTCATTTATATAGCGCCAAATCACAACAGAGTTGCCTCAAAGTGCTTCACACAGGTAAGGTCTAACTTTACCAACCCCCAGAGCAACAGTGGTAAGGAAAAACTCCCTCTGAGGAAGAAACCTCAAGCAGACCAGACTCAAAGGGGTGACCCTCTGCTTGGGCCATGATACAGACACAAATTACAGAACAATTCATGGATGAATGTACAAGAAATGCTGTTGGTGTACAGGACAGGAGGATCGCCAACACAAACAACTCCGATCTCTGGATGGAGCTGCACCTTAAACAGAGAGAAAAAACAGAATCGGGCATCAGAAAGACTATAAAAAATACTGTATAATTTGTCAGCATTAAACAAGAAAACAGAAATACTAAGGTGATCGCCGGCCACGAGCCCTAAACTTCACTAAAAGACCCAGAATTTAGGTAAAGTTGAGGCCGCGGCACGCTCCGTTTACTAATAAATGAATTAAGAGTAAAAAGCGTAAAACAAACTATACCAGTATGCTAGCCATATGAAAGGGAAAATAAGTGCATCTTAAGTCTGGACTTGAAAATCTCCACAGAATCTGACTGTTTTATTGACACAGGGAGATCATTGTACAGAACAGGGGCACAATAAGAGAAAGCTCTGTGACCCACAGACTTCTTATTCACCTTAGGGACTCAAAGTAGTCCTGTATCCTGAGAACGTAAAGCCCGGGCTGGTACGTAAGGTTTAATTAGGTCAGCTAGGTAGGGAGGTGCCAGTCCATGAATACTTTTTAGGTGGTAACAGAACCTTAAAATCTGATCTCGCTGGGACAGGAAGCCAGTGAAGAGATGCCAAAATGGGTGTAATGTGGTCGAACTTTCTGCTTTGTGTCAAAAGTCTGGCTGCAGCATTTTGAACAATTAGAGACCCCTAATGCTAGACTGCGGTAAACCAGAAAATAGAACATTGCAGTAGTCCAATCTAGAAGAGATAAATGCATGAATCAGGGTCTCAGCATCAGCCATAGATATGATGGGACGAATCTTTGCTATATTTCGCAGGTGGAAGAAAGCAGTCCTAGTAATATTTTGCATTTACGCAATATCTCTAAAATCAGAAAGGTCTTGTCTCAGAGTGATGCTGAAAAACTAATTCATGCATTTATTTCCTCTAGGCTGGACTATTGTAATTCATTATTATCAGGTTGTCCTAAAGTTCCCTAAAAAGCCTTCAGTTAATTCAAAATGCTGCAGCTAGAGTACTGACGGGGACTAGAAGGAGAGAGCATATCTCACCCATATTGGCCTCTCTTCATTGGCTTCCTGTTAATTCTAGAATAGAATTTAAAATTCTTCTTCTTACTTATAAGGTTTTGAATAATCAGGTCCCATCTTATCTTAGGGACCTCGTAGTACCATATCACCCCAATAGAGCGCTTCGCTCTCAGACTGCAGGCTTACTTGTAGTTCCTAGGGTTTGTAAGAGTAGAATGGGAGGCAGAGCCTTCAGCTTTCAGGCTCCTCTCCTGTGGAACCAGCGCCCAATTCAGATCAGGGAGACAGACACCCTCTCTACTTTTAAGATTAGGCTTAAAACTTTCCTTTTTGCTAAAGCTTATAGTTAGGGCTGGATCAGGTGACCCTGAACCATCCCTTAGTTATGCTGCTATAGACTTAGACTGCTGGGGGGTTCCCATGATGCACTGTTTCTTTATCTTTTTGCTCTGTATGCACCACTCTGCATTTAATCATTAGTGATTGATCTCTGCTCCCCTCCACAGCATGTCTTTTTCCTGGTTCTCTCCCTCAGCCCCAACCAGTCCCAGCAGAAGACTGCCCCTCCCTGAGCCTGGTTCTGCTGGAGGTTTCTTCCTGTTAAAAGGGAGTTTTTCCTTCCCACTGTAGCCAAGTGCTTGCTCACAGGGGGTCGTTTTGACCGTTGGGGTTTTACATAATTATTGTATGGCCTTGCCTTACAATATAAAGCACCTTGGGGCAACTGTTTGTTGTGATTTGGCGCTATATAAAAAAAATTGATTGATTGATTGAATATTTCTAATGTGGAGGCCAAAGGACAACGAAGGATCAAAAATTACCCCAAGGTTCCGCACTTTGTCAGTGTGATGTCTGACACACGAGCCTAGGCTGAGCGTTAACTGGTCAAATTGATGCCGATGTCTCACTGGACCAAGAACCATCATTTCAGTCTTATCAGAGTTTAAAAGTAGGAAGTTTCTAGACATCCAACTTCTCACTGCTGCAAGGCAATCTTCTAAGGATTTTACGTGAACGTGATTACCAGCAGTTATCGGCATGTATGACTGAGTATCATCTGCATAGCTGTGAAAGGTAATCCCAAAACGCCGCAATATGTGCCCAAGGGCTGATACATAAAGGGAGAAAAGCAGGGGGCCTAAGACAGACCCCTGTGGAACCCCAAATTTCATGTCACTAAAGTTAGAGGTAGTGTTACTGTACAAAACACAGAACAAGTATGACAAGTACAACCCCTGGCAAAAATTATGGAATCACCGGCCTCGGAAGATGTTCATTCAGTTGTTTAATTTTGTAGAAAAAAAAGCAGATCACAGACATGACACAAAACTAAAGTCATTTCAAATGGCAACTTTCTGGCTTTAAGAAACACTATAAGAAATCAGGAAAAAAAGATTGTGGCAGTCAGTAACGGTTACTTTTTTAGACCAAGCAGAGAAAAAAAATGGAATCACTCAATTCTGACGAAAAAATTATGGAATCATGAAAAACAAAAGAACGCTCCAACACATCACTAGTATTTTGTTGCACCACCTCTGACTTTTATAACAGCTTGCAGTCTCTGAGGCATGGACTTAATGAGTGACAAACAGTACTCTTCATCAATCTGGCTCCAACTTTCTCTGATTGCTGTTGCCAGATCAGCTTTGCAGGTTGGAGCCTTGTCATGGACCATTTTCTTCAACTTCCACCAAAGGTTTTCAATTGGATTAAGATCCAGACTATTTGCAGGCCATGACATTGACCCTATGTGTCTTTTTGCAAGGGATGTTTTCACAGTTTTTGCTCTATGGCAAGATGCATTATCATCTTGAAAAATGATTTCATCATTCCCAAACATCCTTTCAATTGATGGGATAAGAAAAGTGTCCAAAATATCAATGTAAACATGTGCATTTATTGATGATGTAATGACAGCCATCTCCCCAGTGCCTTTACCTGACATGCAGCCCCATATCATCAATGACTGTGGAAATTTACATGTTCTCTTCAGGCAGTCATCTTTATAAATCTCATTGGAACAGCACCAAACAAAAGTTCCAGCATCATCACCTTGCCCAATGCAGATTCGAGATTCATCACTGAATATGACTTTCATCCAGTCATCCACAGTCCACGATTGCTTTTCCTTAGCCCATTGTAACTTTGTTTTTTCTGTTTAGGTGTTAATGATGGCTTTCGTTTAGCTTTTCTGTATGTAAATCCCATTTCCTTTAGGCAGTTTCTTGCAGTTCGGTCACAGACGTTGACTCCAGTTTCCTCCCATTCATTCCTCATTTGTTTTGTTGTGCATTTTTGAGACATTGCTTTAAGTTTTCTGTCTTGATGCTTTGATGTCTTCCTTGGTCTGCCAGTATGTTTGCCTTTAACCTTCCCATGTTGTTTGTATTTGGTCCAGAGTTTAGACACAGCTGACTGTGAACAACCAACATCTTTTGCAACCTTACATGATTTACCCTCTTTTAAGAGTTTGATAATCCTCTTCTTTGTTTCAATTGACATCTCTCGTGTTGGAGCCATGATTCATGTCAGTCCACTTGGTGCAACAGCTCTCCAAGGTGTGATCACTCCTTTTTAGATGCAGACTAATGAGCAGATCTGATTTGATGCAGATGTTAATTTTAGGGATGAAAATTTACAGGGTGAGTCCATAATTTATTCCTCAGAATTGAGTGATTCCATATATTTTTTTTTTTTTTCCCTCTGCTTGGTCTAAAAAAAAAAAGTAACTGTTACTGACTGCCACAATTATTTTTCTTGTTTTCTTAGTGTTTCTTAAAGCCAGAAAGTTGCCATTTGAAATGACTTTAGTTTTGTTTGTCTGTGATCTGCTTTTTTTTTTTCTACAAAATTAAACTGACTGAACATCCTCCGAGGCCGGTGATTCCATAATTTTTGCCAGGGGTTGTATGACGTCAGCCATGCAAGGGCACTCCCAGTAATCCCAAAATGATTTTCCAGCCTATCAAGTAGAATATGATGATCCACTGTATCATGATTTTCAGAATATTCTGCAAACTTCAGCTGTGGTTTTTGAAATGCTTTAACAGTTTTCAGACTTCTTGAATTTCATGTAGTTTTGAGTTGATGCGTAATTTGGTTTAAAATTAAAAGGAAAATCATTCCAGGTCCTACTTCCATGTTCTGTTATTTTGGTTTCTGGGGCCCTGAACCCCAGCTCCAGGGGGACTGCGCCCCCCAGATCCCCTGCTATTTTTCCAGATTTCACATTTTTCATTTCACAGCCCTGGCTGTGCACACTGTTGACACAGTCTGCAAGCATCCAGTGTTTCCTGCTGCAGGGATCAGCCCGATACTGTACAAACACACTGATTTGTTTATAAATGCATGATGTGTCTCTTGTAGGTCAACAGTGCACTTTTTGTCTGTTTGGCACAGAACCTTTAATGGGTCTGAAGTGCCAAAGAAATGCTACCAATCCGATCGTAGTTCAAGCATGTAGTGTCATACTTTTTATTTTGCAATTTCAGCCAAATAATTAAATATATTTCTCATTTTCTTCATATCAGCTGTAAGCTGCAAAGCAATCAGTCAGCTGCTTTCAGCATTTAAAATGGATCAGAACGGAGACGCTGTCTCTCTCCACTCTAAAGTGTGTGGGGGGGACTCCATTACAATGTTTTCTTAAAATAATCCAGATTGTCCATGTCCGTTGACACATTCAGAAGTTTAAGGTTTATTTTACACACACACACACACAGAGACCCATCAAATATTAATGTTTTTAACCTTTTCAGTGTTTTTTAATCAATTTAGACTTTGACAGACAATTTCAAAAGAACTTTTGTTTTACAAATATTACATTATTATTATATATATATATATACATATATATATATATATATATATATTTTTTTTTTTTTTTTTTTTTTCGTCCTTGCTTTCAATGCATCTAAAAACCACTCAAAAGTGGTTAAAATGGGGCTTGCCAATAACACTTTAGAGCTATAAAACCCTATAGTGCGCTCCCCCCCAATCGCCTGGGTTGTTTTTGAGATCAATGTTGTACTGCAGGAACATTCTGTGTGTGTGTGTTTTACACCAGGCACCTTGTTGGGCAGCTATGGGGTCCTCTGTATTACATTGAGCTGCTGGTCGCATTCTGGTTCCCTTTAACATTGTCTGTTTGTTATAATGGTCCATCAACAATTGTTTGTTCTTTTGATAAGCAAATGACCAGCTATTTAAGCACTGACGTTTGTATAGCAGTGTCTATCTGGTGTTTAACATGCTAACTGAGTTGCTAACTGTTCTAGTTGAAGTTAATGTACTTATTAGCGCACCTTCTCGGTACTTATGTACATGAGATTTCTTAGTTTTTATTTTTAAATAAATTGGCAAATTTCAGAAACTTCATGTTGTGAGTAGAATATTGGGTGGGGGGGAGGGGGGGTGGATTTAATCCATTTTAGAATAAGGCTGCAACATAAAATGTGGGTAAAGTGCTAT
Organism: Thalassophryne amazonica; assembly: GCF_902500255.1. NCBI lineage: Eukaryota > Metazoa > Chordata > Actinopteri > Batrachoidiformes > Batrachoididae > Thalassophryne > Thalassophryne amazonica. The sequence continues at coordinate 129,792,534 of NC_047107.1, forward strand.
GAATATTCCTTGGCTGCACTGAGTCACCCACATAGTTCCATAGTGTCCACTAGAACTTCAATTTAAATGCAGAATTGCTGAAATGTGCCGTGTAGTCAAATGTCCCACAGGAAACTGCTGACTGTCTCAGTGCCACAAAAGATTTCCTTTAGCTTGTCTAAGTGCAGATACAGCAGAGGCTCAGATTCTTTAAAAACAACAAAAAAAAACATCATAGAACTCAGACATGTAAACATGACCAGAGATGTTTAATCTATGGGTTTGAGGCCTATCGTACTAAATTGATAAAGGTGAAAGCGATAGTTGGTTTGGCCCTAACTAGCTGTTGCATGTAATTTATCTTTTTTTTTTTTTTTTTTTTTTTTTTTTTTTTTTTTTTAAGAAATTAAAACAGTCTCTGTAACGGTGGATTTCCTCTGTAATGGTTTTTATTTCTGCAGCTCCGTTCTGATGTGGTACCAAAGACTGCTGAGAACTTCCGTGCCCTCTGCACCGGGGAGAAGGGTTTCGGCTACAAGGGGTCCAGCTTCCACCGTGTGATCAAAGACTTCATGTGTCAGGTACGCTTGCCTGGTGACTGTGTGGGTTTAACAGCGGTAGGTAAAGAAGGATGTCACGGTAACAGTATGAGTTTAAGTCCTGAAGCTGTATGTGGGGTCCAGCTGTGATCATTGTAAGAGAAACTCAGAACGTTGAGGAAACACACGAGTTAATAATGGAGGTGGGTTAGAGATGGGTTGATCCTGGGAACAGGGTGATGGAAGCTCTGCTGTGTGAACAGATGAGCAGGATGTTCTGCTGCAACCAGCCAACATAGTGGGTGTGTCTCCAGCTAACATGCTGATTGATTGATGTTGGTCACACAGGGTGGAGACTTCACTAATCACAACGGAACCGGAGGGAAGTCAATCTACGGAAACAAGTTCGGAGATGAGAACTTCACTCTGAAGCACACTGGACCTGGGATCCTGTCCATGGCCAACGCCGGACCGAACACAAACGGGTCCCAGTTCTTCATCTGCACGGTCAAAACTACATGGTGAGGACTTCAGCTGGTAGAGTGAGTGCAGACTGTGCTCGTGTGAACACGGTGACGCTGACTCTTCCTGTCTGCAGGTTGGACGGGAAACACGTGGTTTTCGGGAGCGTGGTTGACGGTATGGATGTGGTGAGGAAGGTGGAAGCATACGGCAGCCAGAGCGGCAAAACATCCAAAAAGGTCGTCGTCGCGGACTGCGGGCAGCTTTAAGCTCCTGATGCTCTCACTCTGACCCCGCCCACATCCTGTCCATCAGCCTTCATCCCTCTTCCTGGTTAATGCCCCTTTTTTCTGTTCATTTACAGTCACGTGGCTGCATTTAAGTTTGCTGTAATTTCTTTTTGCATCCTATTTTACAAAGTCCCAACTGTTTGTTTTTGTTGTTGTTATGACAATATGAAAATAAAATGAATTTTGCCTGATAACGGAGATGTTTAGTGTCCTCTGCTGTTCATCCATTGACTACAGTTTTTACTCCTCAGTTCAACTCTGGGTTTTGATCACTGTACCTGGATTGTTTCTGCTGCTGTGTCCCTACATGTAAATCTGGCAGAGAACTAAGTTTCATATCAAAGTGCAGTGTCCTTTCCTCATTTTTAAACTTGATCTGGGACCAGGCATTGCAGCAGGAGTTGGCTGAGTGTTCAGCCCCAACCTAAACCTCACCCAGGACAAAGTTCCAGGTCGTATGCGGAACATCTTACTGGATCTGCTGTATAAATTAGAAACTTGTCAAAGATCAAGATTCATAAATAACTTAGTCTAAATACATAAACTTGGATCTGAAGACTAGAAGAGCCTTTGTCATTGTACATAAAATAAAACTTGTCCTCTGCATTTAACATCGTAATTACAGGTAGACACAATCCAACCACTAGATGCAGTGTGCCGGCACCCAGGAACCAACTCCACATGTAGCTGTGCTGTCTTGCTCAAGGGCAGAGAAAGGAGCAGACCCTAAATATGTTTTTGATTGTGGGAGGAAACACGCTAACAGGGAGAACATGTAAACCCCACACAAAGGATGGGAAACAATCCCACGACCTTATGACACAAATACTGTGAACGTGTAAGACTTCAGATAACCTTTAAAATTACTGTACTCTTCTGTAGTTATGTATTAGGTCTCTAATTTGGGGTTTTTGTGTATAATGTATTTCTATTGCATTCTTTAACAATTTGTTGTGTGCTTTAATTCTGTTATATGAATTGCAGGGTCTTCAGACTAGTTTAAAAAATGCTCTGGAGGTTAGTCCATTTATATACAAGTATTTTGTTGAGGCTCCTTCATGAGTGCCCGTCAGTGTGGCGTGGAGGCAGTCAGCCTGTAGACAAACTCTAAGGTCTGGTCTGTCTGACCACATCTCCTCTATTCAGATGTATTAGGGAGCCACTCTGAAGTTTCAGACTGTGGAATCTGCCATGTGTCTGTTAATCTGGATATCTATTTGGTTTCCAAACACCAGCTGTCCTTCAAGGCCGCTGCGATAAAATCCCCCCCCCCACCCGAGGAACACTCCTGATAGCCTCGTCTCCCCCGCCCTCCCTTCCCTGTCCTGAGATGTTGACTGTGGGACCTTGAGACTGGTGGACTGATTCAGGACTGGGATCCCGCCCAGGATGGACAGATAAGGCCTGTCGATGGCGCCTCACGTGCGGCCTTCCGGGCTGTCTGGACACTGGACACATCCAAGTCTCGTCTGTCGTCTGTTGTGATTTGTTTTTTGTTATGACTTTTTCTGTGCTATGGGTTTGTTTTTTTTTTTTTTTTTTTTTTTTTTGCTCTCCAGTGGTGCTGCATGAGCTCAACACAGCAACAATGGAGGTTTTTCTTTTCCCAATTCTTTCCTTGTATGTGCTTTTATGTGTTCATGTACCGGATCGGCTTATGTGTGTTGTTATTTAAGTGTGTCATGAGGCCGGTCAAGGTTTGCTCAGCCCTGCTCGTGACCTAGGGCAGGGATACACATCTGGAGCTGGGTTCCCGGGCACCAAAAAAGGTGACCTCTGCTCCTAACTGGCAATTGGGATGGGTAAAAATGCAGTAAACACATTTCATTGTGCAGGGAACATGTTCCTATATGCATATGACAATAAACTCCTTTTGAATCCTATATGCAGGTGCCAAAAATTATAGGCTGTTCATTTACAATAATCTACAGTGCTTTAAAATGGACAAAAAACAGACGCGTGGAAGAAAACGGAAAACAACCATCAAAATGGATAGAAGAATAACCAGAATGGCAAAGGCTCACCCATTGATCAGCTCCAGGATGATCAAAGACAGTCTGGAGTTACCTGTAAGTGCTGTGACAGAAGACGCCTGTGTGAAGCTAATTTATTTGCAAGAATCCCCGCAAAGTCCCTCTGTTAAATAAAAGACGTGCAGAAGAGGTTCCAATTTGCCAAAGAACACATCAACTGGCCTAAAGAGAAATGGAGGAATATTTTGTGGACTGATGAGAGTAAAATTGTTTTTTGGGGGGGGGGGGTCCAAGGGCCGCAGACAGTTTGTGAGACGACCCCCAAACTCTGAATTCAAGCCACAGTTGACAGTGAAGCATGGTGGTGCAAGCATCATGATATGGGCATGTTTCTCCTACTATGGTGTTGGGCCTCAATATCGCATACCAGGTATCATGGATCAGTTTGGATATGTCAAGAGAGGTCATGTTGCCTTATGCTGAGGAGGACTTGCCCTTGAAATGGGTGTTTCAACAAGATAATGACCCCAAGCACACTAGTAAACGAGCAAAATCTTGGTTCCAAACCAAAAACATTAATGCCTCGCAGATGTGAAGAAATCATGAAAAACTGTGGTTATACAACTAAATACTAGTTTAGTGTTTCACAGGATTGCTAAAAAAGCAGTTTGAACATAATAGTTTTGAGTTTGTAGCATCAACAGCAGATGCTACTATTATTGTGAACACCCCCTTTTCTACTTTTTTACTAATAGCCCAATTTCATAGCCTTAAGAGTGTGCATATCATGAATGCTTGGTCTTGTTGGATTTGTGAGAATCTACTGAATCTACTGGTACCTTGTTTCCCATGTAACAATAATTGGATTCATCTTTTTAGTCACATAGTACTACTATTATTCTGAACACTACTGTAGATGAACATGATGTACTTGAATATCTGCAGCTTTTCCTTATACGTACTATGAGTCTTTTGCATGGTGTTTACATCTGTTAAATAAATTCTGATATAAAAATTTGGCACATGATGTGTCTGATTTATTTTTTCAGAGCTGCAAACGAAACAAACTGTTCTTGATTTTGGAAGATTGTATCAAACCAGGTGTCATCCAGGGTTGTTTTATGACATCCTGACTGTTAATGGTTTGAGTTTTTTGAGGAGTGCGCTTATCGCACATGTCCACGATCGTCCACACAACAGAATCATAAGCTGGACAGAAGGGTCCAGTCTGTCACATCTAGATCTCGCCTCATTAAGTGAACGGTGCTTTCTGACATTCCTGCATTGGAATGAGTGGACTTTCTTTGGGCAGAACAGGGAGATGGTCGGACACATCGTGTCAATGCAGCTGAAAATCTGTGCTGAGCTGAGGCCTCGTCCATGTAAATATCATTCAGGATCACACTTCACCCAGTAATCCTTGTGGGACAGGAATAGTTGGAAATGACTTACAAGTCAAAAAGGCGTGGAGTAGCACTTTGGAGTTAGCATGAGAGTCCATGTTCCAGTTCACTGATGCTTTTATTAAAGCAATGTACAAAAAAGTATTTAGTCAGTCCTTGATTGTGCAAGTTCTCCTACTTAGAAGGATGAGAGGTCTGTAATTTTCATCATAGGTACACTTCAACTATGAGACAAAATGAGAAAAAAAAAAAATCCAGGAAATCACATTGTAGGATTTTTAAAGAATTTGTAAATTGTGGTGGAAAATAATTATTTGGTCAATAACAAAAGTTCAACTCAATACTTTGTAACATAATCTTTGTTGTCAGTAACAGAGGTCAAACGTTTCCTGTAAGTCTTCACCAGGTTTGCACACACTGTAGCTGGTATTTTGGTCCATTCTTCCATGCAGATCTCCTCTAGAGCAGTGATGTTTTGGGGCTGTCGCTGGGCAACACGGACTTTCAACTCCCTCAACATATTTTCTATGGGGTTGAGGTCTGGAGACTGGCTCGGCCACTCCAGGACCTTGAAATGCTTTTTTACAGAGCCACTCCTTCATTGTCTGAGTGGTGTGTTTGGGATCATTGTAATGCTGGAAGACCCAGCCACGTTGCATCTTCAATGCTCTCACTGATGGAAGGAGGTTTTGGCTTAAAATCTCACGATACATGGCCACGTTCATTCTTCCCTTAACAGAGTCCGTCTCTGCGTAGTGTGTAGCCTTTGTTGCTTCGGTCCCAGCTCTCTGCAGGTCATTCATCAGGTCCCTCTGTGTAGTTCTGGGATTTTTGTTCACCGTTCTCATGATCATTTTGACTCCACGGGATGACATCTTGCGTGGAGCCCCAGATCGAGGGAGATTATCAATGGTCTTGTATGCCTTCAATTTTCTTACAATTGCTCCCACATTTGATTTATTCACACCAACCTGCTCCACTATTGTAGATTCACTCTTCCCAGCCTGGTGCACATCTACAATTTTCTTCCTGGTGTCCTTTGACAGCTCTTTGATCTTGGCCATGGTTGAGTTTGGAGTCTGAGTGTTTGAGGCTGTGGACAGGTGTCTTTTATACAGATAACGAGTTCCAACAGGTGCCATTAATACAGGTAACAGGTGGAGGACAGAAGAGCTTCTTAAAGAAGAAGTTACAGGTCTGTGAGAGCCAGAAATCTTGCTTGTTTCTGGGTGACCAAATACTTATTTTCCACCATAATTTATAAATAAATTCTTTAAAAATCCTACAATGTGATTTCCTGGATTTTTTTTTTCTCATTTTGTCTCATAATTGAAGTTACAGACCTCTCTCATCTTTCTAAGTAGGAGAACTTGCACAATCGGGCTGACTAAATACTTTTTTTTTTTTTTACCCCACTGTACAAGTGAAGAATGACAAATATACATACAATATACAATATAGATACAATTCAAAGGAAACACTTTGTATGTTATTGGTTCCATTTTTTTCTCAATTTTAATGCGCAAGACGGAGTGGTATTTTTGACGCACTAATGTATCAGCATTCACACTCATTCAAAACAGAATTCTGTGACTGATGGAACTGACACCAGGTTAACTTGGTGCCACCTGCTCTTCAACACAAGTAAATTTTTTAGTTTTTTCTCCCAAAATTCTGATTTGTTAAAAAGATCCACATAATAAATAGAAACAAGATCAAGATCCTGCCCCTCAAATTCATTCAGCTTGTAAACCCAGTTAAGGGTCATGGGGTGGGTGGGTGGAGCCTATCTCAGCGGCCATTGGACGAGAGGCGGGGCTCACTCTGGACAGTCTTGACAGTTTGTTGTGAGGTCCACCCAAACATTTCTGCTGCTTTTTGTGACGTAAACATCAAACATGTTGCTTTGTTTACATTATGAACACCAACCAATTCCTGAACCAAGATGGCAGCTTAAGCTACACATGTCCTCTCTAGTGGTTCTTCATCTCTGTGCTGTCAGGCTTGTTCAGCCAATCGGGAGCAAGCAGGCACTAATCAGGCCTAACCAGAGCAGTAGGGTGCGCACCTGATCTGCACACCTGGTCACCGTGTGATTGTCATCTGGTTTGCACTGTGCAGGTGAGGTGGTGACCAGGGGCAGTGTTGGTGACCAGAAGCAGTGTTGGTGACCTCTGCATCTTAACAGCTGTGATGTTTGTCACACAGGGCGGAGACTTCACCAATCACAATGGAACAGGAGGAAAGTCCATCTACGGGACCAAGTTTGAAGATGAGAACTTTGTTCTGAAGCACACTGGACCTGGGATCCTGTCCATGGCCAATGCTGGACCCAACACCAACGGGTCCCAGTTCTTCATCTGCACAGTGAGGACTGAATGGTGAGGACAGGAACAAGCTTTAAACAGAATCACTGTAGTGGCGCTTTGACACTTTCTCTATCGGCAGGCTGGACGGGAAGCACGTGGTGTTTGGGACCATCGTGGAGGGGATGGATGTGGTGAAGAGGGTTGAAGCATACGGCAGTCAGAGCGGGAAAACGTCCAAAAAGATCGTTGTCGCCGACTGCGGGCAGCTTTAAGCTCCCGGTGCTCAGTCTGTAGCTCCACCCCTGCCCCACCCATGCCCTACTCATCAACATTCCTGCTGATGAATCATGTGATCTCCTGGCCCCTCCCCCCTCTATTCACATCAAATCATGTTTTGCCTTCACGTTTTGTATGTTTGTTTTTCAGACAAAAGTCTAAAACTTTGCATTGTTCAAACAAATGAATAAGACAATAAAATGTTGACTATATAACTGAATTATGTTGTTTTCAAAGATGCTCAATGATTTTAGTCCTTTGAATAAAATGACGTGATTGTTTACATGGACTAAAAAAAATAAAAAGACCCTAAACTGTTTGTTTATACCAGTAATGAAATTAAGAACAGCTGAAAAACAAACTGTCTTGTTGAAATGAGCTCAAACCAAACTTATGGTTCAAATGATACAAATTCTCTGAAAGAGTTTTTGTCCTAAAGGCCGCTTCACACGTGTGAATATGTACAACTCCAGGGCGACATCTGTCAGAGCAGCTGGTATGTGCACATCACAAAACATCGCACCGACGGGCAGGTGTGCACAATGCTGGTGCAACGGTTCATGCACGTGGGGACACAATGCCACCAGCTGCACCATGTGGCTGGTGTGAAGAAAAAATAAATGAATAAAAAAACATGCTGCGGCGGTTCCGTGGACACGGAAACAGCAGCTTTTCACCAGCAGCTGCGCGATGTGGTTACGCATCGTGCTGGAAAAAAAAAAACGTCACCCACGGGATTCAAACCTGCACCTTCCAAAAGCACTGATTGCAGTCAGAAACGTTACCAAGTGATCTACCATCACTGTCCTACAAAAAGTGCTGAACACTGCCTCGTATCAGGAAGCACATGAACGTATTAAAATAAATAAATAAAAAGATGCACCATATAAAAACATCACATTGTATTAAATCCCTCTTATCAAGCGGGCAATATGATCTGTCTGTTCCTCTGTAGATGACTCATGGTCACTGACGTACAGTCATGAAATGACATGAATGAGAAGCAGCTCGCTCGTCTCATTCATCCACATCTACTGGTGCATGTCCTGCTGGCCTGCGCACGTCTTGCTGAAATGCGTCTAGTGGATGGGGCACCGCAGGACACCGCGCCATGTGGAACAGAGCTCACGTGGTTGACGTGACAGTCAGATTGCCTGCTGCATGTTAGGATCTGACTGTCCGTTCCATCCTGGGGCAACCTGTCCATGTGCGCGCTCGCTCTCTTGCTGCAGCCCATCACCACAGTGATATATGTTTTTATTTATGTCCACTTAATGACAGCAAACACACATGCGCGTCACAGTGGTCAGTTGTTAGTCCATGTCCGTCAAACAGTATTGTCCAGCTGGGATGTCCAGAATGACAGATCCCCACAGCTGCTTCTGTCATAGCCACACCTCCTGTCAGTTCAGCGCACACACCAAAGCCACACTCATGGGGCACTTAGACAAATTTCATGTGAGTGCGACAGTGATCATCTGCAGTCTGTTGTCGAGCCAAGAGTGTAAATGTCCACACTTTTTCTAAGTGTCATGCGAGTGGTGTGAGATGTTCCTGTGTGTCATCTGGAATTTGGCAACACCTGCCGCAAGAGGGTTCGATGGGTTCTCACAGCGCACACTCTGTCTTTCAGCCGCTGGTGTGTGCAAATAGTTATAGCAACAGCTGTAGAGGCGTTAGAGGCAGCTATGAAATTACACAGTTTGCATACGATTCCTGCTTCATGCGCACTTAATGTGCAATTTGACCAAATTCGCAGTATGTGTGAAGGTGCCCTTAACGTGGTTTGGTTCTGACCCAAATCTGGACTAATGTAAGAGTTAGTGCTGGTGACACATGACTCTAACTCACCTACACGTACGACGGTGGAGAAAAACCCGGCTGGACCTGGACAGATGCAGGTTATGACTCGTCCAATCAAGCGGTTTGTGAGGATATTTAAGTGAAGATGTGACAGATTTTCAACTACTACTATACCATTGTGTCCCAATGTTCTTGAAATGGAGCAATGTCTCCACCTGGTGGACATTTACCATTAATGCAGGTACAGTTGAATGTTGCTGAGTGCTGTAGTCTGACAGATAAACAAAAATTGCTGCTTTTTCATGACACTGTCCACAGCAGCTCCCCTTTAAATTCTCTGATCATCTGTAGAAACATCCTAACAAGGCTCCAAACAATCAGCTTCCTGCCAAACACTCCGTAATTTCAGAGCAGCAATCGACAAAATGGACTGAAGCATAGTCATCATTTAGAAATCATTTTAGAAATGTGCAGAGGAGGAGGAAAAGAGGAAAATAACCGTGAGAATCTGCAAGAAGAAGAATTTACCACATGGTGATGTCACTTATTTATCTGCGTGTGTGACAGGCCAGCAGGAGTCGCTGTGCGCGTGTCGGCCTCACTCCGCCTGACAGGCATCTGCCTCCCATGTGAGTGGGAGGAGTCAACAAACAACGCAGATGAGAGTGCAACCCGCTACACGTGCTCGAGTGACGTATCGACGGCACCACTTCTACTCCTTGAAACTGCACCGTTTTTAAATGATATATTTTCTGGCTCCTCGTTTCTGCTGGACTAACAGTTTGTCCAATCTCCTCCTTCGTTTGTCGCCTTTATTCTTTTACTTTTGTAATAAAATCACAATTTAGACAAGACCGGGGAGGTGATGGTCGAGTGGTTAAAGGTCCTCGATTCAAACCCCAGCCTGACTGGAAAATCACTAAGGGCCCTTGGGCAAGATCCTTCATCCCCAAGTTGCTGATGGTGTGTTGTGAGCGCCTCGCATGCTGTGAGTGTATATGGATGAATGTGAGACATCATTGTAAAGCGCTCCATAAATGCAGTCCATTTAGACGAGCAGTTCCGCGATTTGTGCACTGGAGGACGTGTGCGCGCTGTACTGCAGCTGTGACGAGGAACTGAAAAGCGCAGGAACAGGTGATTGCGAGGCACAGGAAATGCGGCCGCCATCTTGGAGCAGTCATCGTGGTGATTCTACCTTAAGACGCAGTGGTTTGCTTTTAGAATCTTGTTTATTTTGATGTTTCTATATTAAAGTTGCTTTGTTCTTTATTTTTTTCTGATCTGTAAACTGTCTTTTAGCACTGTGTAAAGCACTATATTAATATAATGTGTGATTATAATAAGGTGCTGAGAGCTGCAGGGGGCGGAGCTCCAAAGGTGTCAGTCAGTCACACACACACGTGGTCCAGCAGGAGGTTTTTCTGCACCACGCTGCCAAACTCACCTCTTGACCCGCAGAAAGGGAGCAGGAGAAAGAAGCTCTGCAAAACAGTCCTCTGTCAGGGCTTTTAGCTGGAAAAACGTTCAGCAGCAGGTTTGTACATGTGTAAATATGGTTTGGTGGGGCGTCGTCATGTTCTTGTGTTAATGTGACAATTTACATTTTCATTACATTTTATTCTCTCTACTTTGTACAGACTTGAAACTCTCTCTGACCTGATATGAAGTATATTTATATTCTATGTTATTTATATATTATCATTTTCTGATATATACGAGGTCTGTCAAAGTATAGGTCCTTTTTATTTTTTTCAAAAACTATATGGATTTCATTCATATGTTTTTACGTCAGACATGCTTGAACCCTCGTGCGCACGCGTGAGTTTTTCACGCCTGTCGGTGACGTCATTCGCCTGTGAGCACTCCTTGTGGGAGGAGTCGTCCAGCCCCTCGTCGGAATTCCTTTGTCTGAGAAGTTGCTGAGAGACTGGCCCGTTGTTTGATCAAAATTTTTTCTAAACCTGTGAGACACATTGAAGTGGACACGGTTCGAAAAATTAAGCTGGTTTTCAGTGAAAATTTTAACAGCTGATGAGAGATTTTGAGGTGATTCTGTCGCTTTAAGGACTTTTCACGGTGCGAGACGTCGCTCAGCGCTCTCAGGCGCCGTCGTCAGCCTGTTTCAAGCTGAAAACCTCCACATTTCAGGCTCTATTGATCCAGGACGTCGTGAGAGAACAGAGAAGTTTCAGAAGAAGTCGGTTTCAGCATTTTATCCAGATATTCCACTGTTAAAGGAGATTTTTTTAATGAAAGACGTGCGGACGGGTCCGCGCGTCGGGACACAGCCGCCGTGACGCTCCGACACAGGAAAAACTTCTCTGTTCTCTCACGATGTCCTGGATCAATAGAGCCTGAAATGTGGAGGTTTTCAGCTTGAAACAGGCTGACGACGGCGGCTGAGAGCGCTGAGCGACGTCTCACACCGTGAAAAGTCCTTAAAGTGACAGAATCACCTCAAAATCTCTCATCAGCTGTTAAAATTTTCACTGAAAACCAGCTTAATTTTTCGAACCGTGTCCACTTCGATGTGTCTCACAGGTTTAGAAAAAATTTTGATCAAACAACGCGCCAGTCTCTCAGCAACTTCTCAGACAAAGGAATTCCGACGAGGGGCTGGGCGACTCCTCCCACAAGGAGTGCTCACAGGCGAATGACATCACCGACAGGCGTGAAAAAACTCACGCATGCGCACGAGGGTTCAAGCATGTCTGACATAAAAACATATGAATAAAATCCATATAGTTTTTGAAAAAAATAAAAAGGACCGTTGCTTTATTGACAGACCTCGTATGTGTATATATATATATATATATATATATATGTGTATATGTATACACACACATGTATGTATGAATTATATTGATTCTCTATGTGATTTATATATACAGAGTGCGCAGGGGTGGTGGCCAAGTGGTTAATGCGCTTGGTTTCAGTTCAGAAGGTTCCGGGTTCAAATCTCACCCCTACCACATTTCTCCATGTAATGTGGAGTTGCGTCAGGAAGGGCATCCGGCGTAAAACTTGTGCCAATTCAACATGCAGATCCACCTTGGATTTGCTGTGGCGACCCCAAGTGCAAACAAGGGAGCAGCCGAAGGGACTTACTATTTATATACAGAGTGAACACAAAAACACTCCTTTGTTTCAAATATGTATAATATCAAAAGTCACAAGAATTATTTTACGATTTTTGTGTCAACAGTTGCAGAAACAAGTTTTTCTCTCTTTTGCAGATTCTTCTTCTTCAAAATTGTAAAATTATTCATGTGACTTTTGATATTATAAATATTTGAAGCCAGAGATTTTTTGTGTGTTCACCCTGTACACACACACACACACACACACACACACACACACACACACACACACACACACACACACACACACACACACACACACACACACACACACAGCTAATGAGTGCAGCTAATTGGGGCAGGGGAGTGTTTCTTATAAAAGAAGGTAGTGTGTGCTCTTCTCTCTTTCTGGAGATTGACTGGAGCTGATCAATGGGTGAGCCTTTGCCATTCTGGTTATTCTTCTATCCATTTTGATGGTTGTTTTCCGTTTTCTTCCACGTGTCTCTGTTTTTTTTGTCCATTTTAAAGCATTGGAGATCATTGTAGATGAACAGCCTATAATTTTTTGCACCTGCCTATAAGTTTTCCCCTCTCCAATCAACTTTTTAATCAAACTACGCTGGCTCCTCTCCTGTGGAACCAGCTCCCAATTCAGATCAGGGAGACAGACACCCTCTCTACTTTTAAGATTAGGCTTAAAACTTTCCTTTTTGCTAAAGCTTATAGTTAGGGCTGGATCAGGTGACCCTGAACCATCCCTTAGTTATGCTGCTATAGACTTAGACTGCTGGGGGGTTCCCATGATGCACTGAGTGTTTCTTTCTCTTTTTGCTCTGTATGCACCACTCTGCATTTAATCATTAGTGATTGATCTCTGCTCCCCTGCACAGCATGTCTTTTTTTCTGGTTCTCTCCCTCAGCCCCAACCAGTCCCAGCAGAAGACTGCCCCTCCCTGAGGCTGGTTCTGCTGGAGGTTTCTTCCTGTTAAAAGGGAGTTTTTCCTTCCCACTGTCGCCAAGTGCTTGCTCACAGGGGGTCGTTTTGACCGTTGGGGTTTTTACGTAATTATTGTATGGCCTTGCCTTACAATATTATTATTAGACGGTATTGCTTAAATTTTCATTGTTACGCAGATGATACCCAGCTTTATCTATCCATGAAGCCAGAGGACACACACCAATTAGCTAAACTGCAGGATTGTCTTACAGACATAAAGACATGGATGACCTCTAATTTCCTGCTTTTAAACTCAGATAAAACTGAAGTTATTGTACTTGGCCCCACAAATCTTAGAAACATGGTGTCTAACCAGATCCTTACTCTGGATGGCATTACCCTGACCTCTAGTAATACTGTGAGAAATCTTGGAGTCATTTTTGATCAGGATATGTCATTCAAAGCGCATATTAAACAAATATGTAGGACTGCTTTTTTGCATTTACGCAATATCTCTAAAATTAGAAAGGTCTTGTCTCAGAGTGATGCTGAAAAACTAATTCATGCATTTATTTCCTCTAGGCTGGACTATTGTAATTCATTATTATCAGGTTGTCCTAAAAGTTCCCTGAAAGCCTTCAGTTAATTCAAAATGCTGCAGCTAGAGTACTGACAGGGACTAGAAGGAGAGAGCATATCTCACCCATATTGGCCTCTCTTCATTGGCTTCCTGTTAACTCTAGAATAGAATTTAAAATTCTTCTTCTTACTTATAAGGTTTTGAATAATCAGGTCCCATCTTATCTTAGGGACCTCATAGTACCATATCACCCCAATAGAGCGCTTCGCTCTCAGACTGCAGGCTTACTTGTAGTTCCTAGGGTTTGTAAGAGTAGAATGGGAGGCAGAGCCTTCAGCTTTCAGGCTCCTCTCCTGTGGAACCAGCTCCCAATTCAGATCAGGGAGACAGAAACCCTCTCTACTTTTAAGATTAGGCTTAAAACTTTCCTTTTTGCTAAAGCTTATAGTTAGGGCTGGATCAGGTGACCCTGAACCATCCCTTAGTTATGCTGCTATAGACGTAGACTGCTGGGGGGTTCCCATGATGCACTGAGTGTTTCTTTCTCTTTTTGCTCTGTATGCACCACTCTGCATTTAATCATTAGTGATCGATCTCTGCTCCCCTCCACAGCATGTCTTTTTCCTGGTTCTCTCCCTCAGCCCCAACCAGTCCCAGCAGAAGACTGCCCCTCCCTGAGCCTGGTTCTACTGGAGGTTTCTTCCTGTTAAAAGGGAGTTTTTCCTTCCCACTGTGGCCAAGTGCTTGCTCACAGGGGGTCGTTTTGACCGTTGGGGTTTTACATAATTATTGTATGGCCTTGCCTTACAATATAAAGCGCCTTGGGGCAACTGTTTGTTGTGATTTGGCGCTATATAAATAAAATTGATTGATTGATTGATTGAATATAAAGCGCCTTGGGGCAACTGTTTGTTGTGATTTGGCGCTATATAAATAAAATTGATTGAATTGATTGATTCTTCTGAACAATGTCTTGAACGTCCCATTTTCCTCAGGCTTTCAAAGAGAAAAGCATGTTCAACAGGTGCTGGCTTCATCCTTAAATAGGGGACACCTGATTCACACCTGTTTGTTCCACAAAACTGACGAACTCACTGACTGAATGCCACACTACTATTATTGTGAACACCCCCTTTTTTACTTTTTTTTTTTTACTAATAGCCCAATTTCATAGTCTTAAGAGTGTGCATATCATGAATGCTTGGTCTTGTTGGATTTGTGAGAATCTACTGAATCTGGTACCTTGTTTCCCATGTAACAATAAGAAATATACTCAAAACCTGGATTAATCTTTTTAGTCACATAACACTACTATTATTCTGAACACTGTATGTATGTGTGTGTACTTCATTTCACTTCTCAAATATCAGTGTGTTTGTCTGCTATATGATATATTTAAGTGGAAATGGCTGTGGTGAATACCTACTTTAAGAAAAGGGAGGAGCACAGGGTAACATATAAGAGTGGAGGAAGGTGCACACAGGTGGACTACATTCTTTATAGGAGATGCAGCTAAAAGAAATCAGACTGTAAGGTGGTAGCAGGAGAGAGTGTCACTAGACAGCATAGGATGGTTGTCTGTAGGATGACTTTAGAGGTGAAGAAGAAGAAGAGAGTGAGAGCTCAACAAAGGATCAGATGGTGGAAGCTGAAGGAGGAAGACTGTTGTGTGAAATTTAGCGAGCAGGTGAGAGAAGCACTGGTTGGAGGGAAAGCAATTTTGGACAACTGGAAAAGTACTGCAGATGTGGTGAGGGAGACAGCTAGGACAGTACTGGGTATGACATCTGGACAGTGGAAGGAAGACAAGGAGACTTAGTGGTGGAATGAAGAGGTCCAGGAAAGCATAGGAGAAAGAGGTTGG
Source organism: Thalassophryne amazonica (assembly GCF_902500255.1). NCBI lineage: Eukaryota > Metazoa > Chordata > Actinopteri > Batrachoidiformes > Batrachoididae > Thalassophryne > Thalassophryne amazonica. The sequence goes on from NC_047107.1 coordinate 129,808,035, forward strand.
CGAAAATTTTTGGGATAGTCGGAGAGATGAAGTACACAGGCGTACAAGTAGATGTGGCATAAGGTAAAAAGACAAGTGGCAAAAGCGAAGGAAAAGGCATATTGCGAGCTGTACAAGAAGTTGAATAGTAAAGGAGAAAAGGACTTGTACCGATTGGCCAGACAAAGGGACAGAGCTGGAAAGGATGTGCAGCAGGTTAGGGTGGCAAAAGATGCACATGGTAATGTGCTGACAAGAGAGGAGTGTGTGCTGAGAAGGTGGAGGGAATATTTTGCGGAGCTGGTGAATGAAGAAAATGAGCGAGAGAAAAGGCTGGATGATGTGGTGAGCAGTGATGCCGGTAACGCGTTACTCTAATCTGACCACTTTTTTTAGTAACGAGTAATCTAACGCGTTAATCTTTCCAAATCAGTAATCAGATTAAAGTTACTTCTCTATGTCACTGTGCATTACTATTATTTTTCATTGTGGGTCGATAGCAGCATTAAACTTGGTCTGTGGGCAGGAGGTCGGGGTTCGACTGAACTGCCCACTTTAAATGAGCTGTGAACTTTTCATCCGCGTTTTTTTGCAGCAGCTCGACTCGTCGTCTCCTCTTAAAGCGCGGTGACAACAGCACACCTGCACTGAGCTTTACAAAGACATTTTTATGCTTTTTTTCTCCTTTATTTAGAATTCTGAGCTGAGCCGCTCCGTATCTGCTGTTAAAAACAGCTGATCCTCCGCGACGCGTCAACAACTAACACTATTTTCCACTCAAATGCACCTAAACTCTCTTTCTGAGGACCACATGATGTGAAAACACAATAAAACTTTCTTACCTGTAAATCTGGTCACGTTTTCTGCATAAATAAATGTTATCCATTCTTTGTGCTCAAACGCCAAAGCAGGGGCGAATCCAGATGGAATGGGGGCGTGGGGCAGGGATGTGCCCCCCCACAACACCCCTAGATTAAAGGTCCAGTTTTGAAGCCTTTTTTTACTACAACTACTAATACTACTTAAAATAATATTAATTTCGACAAGTAAAATATTTAGAGAATTTAAATGTTAGAAAAATGCTAGAATGAATTTAATAGTTACATTTATAAACAATGTAGGTTCGAAATTGCAAGTTTTACTGTTACAGTGCTGTCAGCAGTTAAATATGAGGTCAAGAAAGAGGTCTTTATTTTACTTTTTATAAAACAAGTATTTATTTTCATTGAAGTCAAGAAAGGGTGACTATAAAGTAAGTTTTGGCAAAACAGGTATTATTGTCATGTTGAGGTGGCAGAGGGTTGTTGTCGGCAGCTGGGAAAAGTAACTAAAAAGTAACTAGTAATCTAACTTAGTTACTTTTACAATTGAGTAATCAGTAAAGTAACTAAGTTACTTTTTCAAGGAGTAATCAGTAATCAGTAATTGGATTACTTTTTCAAAGTAACTGTGGCAACACTGGCAGTGAGAGTAAATCAGGAAGTACAACAGATTAGCAAGGAAGAAGTGAGGGCTGAAGTGAGGATGAAGAGTGGAAAGGTTGTTGGTCCAGATGACATTCCAGTGGAGACATGGAAATGTCTCAGAGAGATGGCAGTAGAGTTTCTAACCAGATTGTTGTATAAAATCTTGGAAAGTGAGAGGATGCCTGAGGAGTGGAGACGAAGTGTGCTGGTTCCTATTTTCAAGAACAAGGGTGATGTGCAGAGGTGCAGTAACTACAGAGTCATAAAGCTGATCAGCCACAGCATGAAGTTATGGGAAAGAGTAGTAGAAGCTAGGCTTAGAAAACAGGTGAAGATCTGTGAGCAGCAATATGGTTTCATGCCAAGAAAGAGCACTACAGATGCAATGTTTGCTCTGAGAATACTGTTGAAGTACAGAGAAGGCCAGAAAGAGTTACATTGTGTTTGTGGACTTAGAAAAAGCTTATGATAGGGTTCCAAGAGAAGAGCTGTGGTATTGTATGGGGAAGTCTGGAGTTGCAGACAAGTACGAGGTCTGTCAATAAAGCAACGGTCCTTTTTATTTTTTTCAAAAACTATATGGATTTTATTCATATGTTTTTACGTCAGACATGCTTGAACCCTCGTGCGCATGCGTGAGTTTTTCCACGCCTGTCGGTGACGTCATTCGCCTGTGAGCACTCCTTGTGGGAGGAGTCGTCCAGCCCCTCGTCGGAATTTCTTTGTCTGAGAAGTTGCTGAGAGACTGGCGCGTTGTTTGATCAAAATATTTTCTAAACCTGTGAGACACATCGAAGTGGACACGGTTCGAAAAATTAAGCTGGTTTTCAGTGAAAATTTTAACGGCTGATGAGAGATTTTGAGGTGATTCTGTCGCTTTAAGGACTTCCCACGATGCGAGACGTCGCTCAGCGCTCTCAGGCGGCGTCATCAGCCTGTTTCAAGCTGAAAACCTCCACATTTCAGGCTCTATTGATCCAGGATGTCGTGAGAGAACAGAGAAGTTTCAGAAGAAGTCGGTTTCAGCATTTTATCCGGATATTCCACTGTTAAAGGAGACTTTTTTAATGAAAGACGTGCGGACGGATCCGCGCGTCGGGACGCAGCCGACGCGGTGCGGCGGCACAGAAAAAACACCTCCGTGTTGATAACCATTTGTAAAATCCAGGCGGCTTTTGATGGCTTTCAGTGGAATGAGTATATGAGAAATTGTTTAACAGCAGGACATGTTCCAACTTGTCCTTAAGGCTTTCAACAGAGGTGTTTTTCCTGTGGCGGAGCATCGCGGCGGCTGCGTCCCGACACGCGGATCCGTCCGCACGTCTTTCATTAAAAAAATCTCCTTTAACAGTGGAATATCCGGATAAAATGCTGAAACCGACTTCTTCTGAAACTTCTCTGTTCTCTCACGACGTCCTGGATCAATAGAGCCTGAAATGTGGAGGTTTTCAGCTTGAACAGGCTGATGACGCCGCCTGAGAGCGCTGAGCGACGTCTCACACCGTGGGAAGTCCTTAAAGCGACAGAATCACCTCAAAATCTCTCATCAGCCGTTAAAATTTTCACTGAAAACCAGCTTAATTTTTCGAACCGTGTCCACTTCGATGTGTCTCACAGGTTTAGAAAAAATTTTGATCAAACAAAGCGCCAGTCTCTCAGCAACTTCTCAGACAAAGGAATTCCGACGAGGGGCTGGACGACTCCTCCCACAAGGAGTGCTCACAGGCGAATGACGTCACCGACAGGCGTGGAAAAACTCACGCATGCGCACGAGGGTTCAAGCATGTCTGACGTAAAAACATATGAATGAAATCCATATAGTTTTTGAAAAAAATAAAAAGGACCGTTACTTTATTGACAGCCCTCGTATGTTAGGGTAGTGCGGGACATGTACAAGAATAGTGTGACAGCGGTGAGATGCGCAGTCGGAATGACACTCATTCAAGGTGGAGGTGGGATTACACCAAGGATCAGCTCTGAGTCCTTTCTTGTTTGCAGTGGTGATGGACAGGTTGACGGATGAGATCAGACAGGAGTCCCCATGGACTGTGTTTGCAGATGACATTGCGATCTGTAGTGAGTAGAGAACAGGTTGAGTCTAGTCTGGAGAGGTGGAGATATGCTCTAGAGAGAAGGGGAGTGAAAGTCAGTAGGAACAGGACTGAGTACATGTGTGTGAATGAGAGGGAGCCCAGTGGAATAGTGCAGTTACAAGGAGTAGAAGTGGTGAAAGTAGATGAGTTTAAATATTTGGGTCAACTGTTCAAAGTAATGGAGAGTGTGGTAGAGAGGTGAAGAAGAGAGTGCAGGCAGGGTGGAGTGGGTGGAGAAAGGTGGCAGGAGTGACTTGTGACCGAAGAATATCAGCAAGAGTGAAGGGGAAAGTTTACAAGACAGTAGTGAGACCAGCTATGTTGGACGGCTTAGAGACGGTGGCACTAACAAAGACAGGAGGCGGAGCTGGAGATGGAGATGTTGAGATTCTCTTTGGGAGTGACGAGAATGGACAAGATTAGGAATGAACATATCAGAGGGACAGCTCAGGTGGGACGGTTTGGAGACAATGTCAGAGGTGATGGTTTGAACATGTGCAAAGTAGGGACCCAGGGTATATAGGGAGAAGGATGCTGAGGATGGAGGAGAAAGAGGAGGTTTATGGATGTGCTGAGAGAGGACATGCAGGTGGTTGGTGAGACAGAGGAAGAGACAGGACAGGGTGAGATGGAAACTACTGATCTGCTGTGGTGCCCCCTAATGGGAGCAGCAGAAAGAAAAAAAAATGCTAAAATACCCTCGGCCATATGAGCATCATCGTCTTTATAATTTGCAGTTGTTTAATTGAAATAATATATATAAATGCCTGAATGGATCCTTGTGATTTGATTGGTGGTTTGTATGTCACATGACATGGATTATTCATACCATTTGCCATTGTGTTCCATTTAGCATGCAATTTTGGTGCTACATGTCTTGTGTTATTGCATGCTGCCACCGCGAGGAGCGAGCACACTAGCAGCAACGGTGCTTAGCTTAAAAACAAACATGGCAGGTTTGAATTTGTGATAGACAATTTGAACAAGATTAACTTTCAGTGCAGAAGGTTCCCGGTTCAAATCCCACCCCTGCCACATTTCTCCATGTAATGTGGAGTTGCGTCAGGAAAGGCATCCGGCGTAAAACCTGTGCCAATTCAACATGCAGATCCACCTTGGATTTGCTGTGGCGACCCCGAGTGCAAACAAGGGAGCAGCCGAAGGGACTTACTATTACTATTATTATTATTATTATCATTATGCTGTAAACCATCTGGAGGCATTTGCAGTATTCGTTGGGACGTCGCAGCTGAAGTAGAACTGCTGTCAGATGAAAACCTCGACAAATTTCTGTTGTGATTTTTTTCTTTTTTTTTTCTTTTCATTGGATTGAGGAAAGCAGACAACAGTCTGTACACGAAGAAGTCAGTGCACAGCATCAGATACAGACTTTATCAACGGGATTGTTTTTGAACAATCTGACTGGTTTTGCAAGTTGATTGCAATTTTAGATTGGATTGGAATCCTATTTAAAGTTCCTGTTGAACTATTTCAGAACCTCCTGACCTCAAAGAACCAGTGACACACACCAAAATGTGCTTTTGCTCTTGTTTAGAAATTAATAAAATATCAAATGACAAGGATCCATTTGAGGCATTATATAATACAAACTAGAAGCTCTCAGTTTGCACTCAGTGCAAACCTCTGCCAAGGCCATGGGGTCACTGACGCCATAACATCTACACGCCGTGGAATCATTGAACCTAAAAAAGTCTAACAATGTTTGCTCAGTAGTAAAAACCTTTCCCAGAAGCTACAGTCATCTGAGCACTGATACTGATATTGCATGTGCTTATAGACAAAAACAAATAAGAGACAAAATTTAATTTATTATTCAACTAAACTGCAAATATATGAATTTTTTTTAACATTTATGAAACACTTCTCTAAACAAGGCCATAGGGTCACTGACCCTAAAGAGATTCCCTCCTTGGCACAGTGATCTATTTCTTTTTGTCTCTTTCTTTAAAATTGTATATAATAATCATTAGATTATTAATATATAAACAAAAATACATTTAAGAAATATTACAATTTGAAAACAAATGCACCCGAACGTGATGACAGCTGCAACTGCTTAATGCTAACTTTTAACATTGAAAATGCCATAGACATGCTAATGCATTAGCATCGGGATCCGGATCACCACTAAAATTTAATCACTTGTTCCTCCTGTCATTTCCAACCACTCCACAAAATTTCATCAAAATCCATTCAAAACTTGAGTTATCCTGCTGACAGACAGACAAACAAACAAACGCGACTGAAAACATAATAAACATAATATTGTAAACAAATAATCTAAACAAATATTGTAAACATAATAATGAATGTTTACAAGTGCAATGGTAAGAATATTTTAAGCAGAGAAAGATGTGACTCTTTCTCCACTTCGTTGAATGGAACAGTCCATCTGTCATCTCATGAACTATTCTTACCATTGCACTTGTAAACATTATGCGTGTGTGTGTGTGTGTGTGTGTGTACTTAAAAATTCTACTTTTTTGTTAACCACCAAAGTTGACCATCAGCCCCCCCAGCCAGGTGACAGGTGGACACAAGTCAAAGGTCTTCTGATTCTCCTTCATTACTGGCTCAGACCTCAAAGGCAGAGGACCGAGACAGGTGAGACACTTTAACCACATACAGAAACACTAATGGTGGCCAAGTCCAGGAATACCCGGATCTTAGATTTGATCCAGGATAGTTGCTCATCCAGACATTCGACATCTTAGCTCGGCTCCTCAAGTACTACAACCAGACATCCACCAATTGCACGAGGGTCACAGTCATGTTCATGTTTCCTGACAAACACACCAGGTCATTTTTTTTTTTAATGCTGTCATTAATTTTCAGAAGGTCAAGCCTCAAATATGATTCCAGCTCCAGCTGTGTCTTCATATTTCTTTTTTCCTCACTCTTCCTTTGTCTTTCCTGACTGTCGTCCGTCCTGCCTTCACCGAGGTTCCCTCAGAACCCGTTCAGTTGTACCTACCTGTCACTGGCTTCACCGCTCTGAACTTCCACCTGTTAGCAGCTGGACTCTGTTTCTGAAAGATCAACCATTAAAGACCTGCAGAAAAATCTACAAATAGATGTGCTCTATTTGTAGATTTTTCTGCAGGTCTTTAATCATATATTCCAGACTGCAGTCTTCCAAACTCGCCTGTTTAATCCAAGATCAAAACCAGATCTGCAAGTTCTTGTTTTCCAAACCAGCCGCCAGTGCTCCTCCTCCGCACAAGCCAGGACATAACTGCATGTAGCGCCTTACTTACTTCTAAAATCTTCCACATACCAGATCCACGCCCTGAACAGACTGGGTGTGACTTCACACGTGAAGCTTCAGTCGCCATTATCTCTGCCTCGTCCGTGAGAGAAACCTGGTCGGAGCTGTGACACCAGACCCAGCATAACCATGCCATTGCCCAGAGTCTTCTTCGATATAACAGCTGATGGAGAGAACCTGGGCCGGATTGTGATGGAGGTGAGCCGAGTTTAGCACCTAGTGACACCTCACAGTAGGAAGCTCATGGGGTTTGTAGATGTTTGCGTTCTCAGCTTTGATCACATTTCATAAAAAAACAGTTGGTGGGGGGGGTGTCTACAGCACTGCACCGTACTGAACCACATGACAGGCGGAGTGCCCTGAAGGCACCGGAAGGCTGTTTCTGAACTTGTCTTTCACAAACACGATGGTGACACATTGAAAATAAATGTTTTGAGTATAACGAACTCGAGATTTTGTGGGAATTTTTTCCAAGTTTTGGCTGCAAACTAGACGACAGGTTTCACGTTTTTACAAAGCAAACTCTTTCTGGCTGTTGATAATGTTCAGTTATGAATTATTGGGTTTTAGGCCTGATTCTGGAACCCTCTCTACGTGTAAAATGGAGGGAAAGGGCGACGTTTTTGGGTGAAAGGAGCGTGCTGGCACTGGGCCTTTGTCTTTTTGACCAACACCCTTTTTCCGGTTTGGGTGCGTCAAGTCTAAATGCTGCCGCTTAGCCAACAGTCACACATGTGGCTTTGAGGTAGAACTTTTGTCTTTGGGCTCGCAGGTTTGATTCCAGTGTTCTTTGGATTTTAAGACTGTCATTGATTATTTTTCGAACTTACTTTGGATAAAATCATATTTTCATTTCAGCTGAGGTTAAGAGGCGTCACAGTTTGGGTCAAAGAATAGTCAGTCATATCATACAGGCGCGTACTGTATTTGACCCGCTGCACGAAAAACTATTTGGTATGTGTTGTAACATTCGGGCCCCTTCACAAAGAGTACGAATGTGGTTGAATTGTCCATGAAGCAGGAATCGTATGCAATATGTGTAAAATCGTAGCTGCCTCGTATACCTGTTGCTACAACTATTTGCGCACACCAGCGGCTGAAAGACAGCGTGTGCACTGTGAGAGCCCATCGAACCCTCTTGCGGCAGGTGTTGGCCAAATTCCAGCTGACACACAGGAACATCTAACACCGCTCACATGGCACTTACAAAATGTGTGGCCATTCACGCTATTAACACCACAACAGTCTGCAGACGATCACTGTTGAGCTGGATGTGAAACATGTCCAAGTGCCCCACGAGTGTGGCTTTGCAAACAGACAGTGACACGTTCATGTGTGCGCTGAACTGACAGGGGATGTGGCTGCCGACAGGAGCAGCTGCAGAGATCTGTAGATCTGGACGTCACGGGTGGGGAACACATACAGTGTTTGGACGGACATGAACTAACAACTGTCCACTGTGACGCGCGTGTATATATAGCGCTGTTGCAATGGGCTGCAGTGAGTGCATGGACAATAACATGCTGCCCCAGGTGATCCGGACCGTCAGATCAGAACACACAGCGGGCGATCCGAATGTCACGTCACCCACATACGCTCTGTTCCACATGATATGGTGTCTGTCCCACGGCGCGCCGTCCACAAGACACGAGTGTCGGGCAGGACATGCCACCAGCAGATGTGGACATGAGCGCCCTGCTTCTCATTCATGTCATTTACTGACTGTACGTCAGTGACCATGGGTCATCTACAGAGGAACAGATGGATCATACTTGTAATGTCCGCTTGATAAGAGGGATTCAATAAAATTTGTTTTTATATGGTGTCTCATTTTATTTTTGTTTAAATACGTCAATGTCCTTCTTGATATGAGGCATTTTCCCACACCTTTTGCAGGACAGTGATGGTAGCTCAGTGGTAAAGTTTCTGGCTGGTAATCAGAGCTTTTGGAAAGTGCAGGTTCAAATCTCGTGGGTGACATGTATTTTTTTTTTTTTTTTTAATTTTCACAGCAGTATTCCCGTGTGCACAAAACCGTTGCAGCGGCATTGTGCATGCCTGCCTGTCGGCTTGATGCTTTCGTGGTTTGCTCATTTGAGCTGTTCCGCTGTAATTTGCCCTGATTTGTACTTAGTCGTAGTATGTGTGAAGGGGCCCTTAGCAACAGCCAAGTGTATTTGTAAACACATACAACTGCAAAAAAACCCCAAAATTTTATCATAATTAAAAATAAGAATTCAGCTAAAATCATGAATAGATTCTAAATATATTATTAATGGTGCCTGGAACCTGTTCTGGTTAACAGTTATTTGAACTTGGGTTTCTCACCGTATGAAATTTCTCTTTGTTTTTTTCCAGCTCCGCTCTGATGTCGTACCAAAGACGGCTGAGAACTTCCGAGCTCTGTGCACTGGAGAAAAAGGCTTCGGGTACAAGGGGTCCACCTTCCACCGTGTCATTCCAGGCTTCATGTGCCAGGTGATGTTTTGTACCAGTAAAAACATGAAGCAGCCAATAAGATTGTAGCTAACAAGAAACAATTCGGTCAACAAACAGATGTTTTTTTTGTGTCAAGCAGGTGAAGTGACATTAACGTGAATTCTGACTCTGGCGGTACTGATGGCCAAACAACTTGCACCATGTTGCCATGACTAGATTTTTAGTTATGAGGTCATAAAAGTCATCGCCAGTAGGGGGAGCTTTAATGTGAACACCGCTGTGATGTTTAAAGTGTGTATCTTCATCCAACCAAGTTTTAAAAATTCTATACCAGATTATAAATCATTTTTTCAGTGTGTAACGTGTGTGAGCTCTGATTTTAAGTAAAATAAGACAGACTGTCTGTCTGAAAAATGTCTGCTTACTTCAACATGAAGTCACCCGGGTTGAACATGTCCAACAAAAGTGGGGCTGTGGCCAAGCAGTTAAGTGTGCTTATTTCAATCAATCAATGAATTTTTTTTTTATATAGCGCCAAATCACAACAAACAGTTGCCCCAAGGCGCTTTATATTGCAAGGCAAGGCCATACAATAATTATGTAAAACCCCAACGGTCAAAACGACCCCCTGTGAGCAAGCACTTGGCTACAGTGGGAAGGAAAAACTCCCTTTTAACAGGAAGAAACCTCCAGCAGAACCAGGCTCAGGGAGGGGCAGTCTTCTGCTGGGACTGGTTGGGGCTGAGGGAGAGAACCAGGAAAAAGACATGCTGTGGAGGGGAGCAGAGATCGATCACTAATGATTAAATGCAGAGTGGTGCATACAGAGCAAAAAGAGAAAGAAACAGTGCATCATGGGAACCCCCCAGCAGTCTACGTCTATAGCAGCATAACTAAGGGATGGTTCAGGGTCACCTGATCCAGCCCTAACTATAAGCTTTAGCAAAAAGGAAAGTTTTAAGCCTAATCTTAAAAGTAGAGAGGGTGTCTGTCTCCCTGATCTGAATTGGGAGCTGGTTCCACAGGAGAGGAGCCTGAAAGCTGAAGGCTCTGCCTCCCATTCTACTCTTACAAACCCTAGGAACTACAAGTAAGCCTGCAGTCTGAGAGCGAAGTGCTCTATTGGGGTGATATGGTACTACGAGGTCCCTAAGATAAGATGGGACCTGATTATTCAAAACCTTATAAGTAAGAAGAAGAATTTTAAATTCTATTCTAGAATTAACAGGAAGCCAATGAAGATAGGCCAATATGGGTGAGATATGCTCTCTCCTTCTAGTCCCCGTCAGTACTCTAGCTGCAGCATTTTGAATTAACTGAAGGCTTTTTAGGGAACTTTTAGGACAACCTGATAATAATGAATTACAATAGTCCAGCCTAGAGGAAATAAATGCATGAATTAGTTTTTCAGCATCACTCTGAGACAAGACCTTTCTGATTTTAGAGATACTGCGTAAATGCAAAAAGCAGTCCTACATATTTGTTTAATATGCGCTTTGAATGACATATCCTGATCAAAAATGACTCCAAGATTTCTCACAGTATTACTAGAGGTCAGGGTAATGCCATCCAGAGTAAGGATCTGGTTAGACACCATGTTTCTAAGATTTGTGGGGCCAAGTACAATAACTTCAGTTTTATCTGAGTTTAAAAGCAGGAAATTAGAGGTCATCCATGTCTTTATGTCTGTAAGACAATCCTGCAGTTTAGCTAATTGGTGTGTGTCCTCTGGCTTCATGGATAGATAAAGCTGGGTATCATCTGCGTAACAATGAAAATTTAAGCAATACCGTCTAATAATACTGCCTAAGGGAAGCATGTATAAAGTGAATAAAATTGGTCCTAGCACAGAACCTTGTGGAACTCCATAATTAACTTTAGTCTGTGAAGAAGATTCCCCATTTACATGAACAAATTGTAATCTATTAGACAAATATGATTCAAACCACCGCAGCGCAGTGCCTTTAATACCTATGGCATGCTCTAATCTCTGTAATAAAATTTTATGGTCAACAGTATCAAAAGCAGGTCTAACAGAACAAGCACAGAGATGAGTCCACTGTCCGAGGCCATAAGAAGATCATTTGTAACCTTCACTAATGCTGTTTCTGTACTATGATGAATTCTAAAACCTGACTGAAACGCTTCAAATAGACCATTCCTCTGCAGATGATCAGTTAGCTGTTTTACAACTACCCTTTCAAGAATTTTTGAGAGAAAAAGGAAGGTTGGAGATTGGCCTATAATTAGCTAAGATAGCTGGGTCAAGTGATGGCTTTTTAAGTAATGGTTTAATTACTGCCACCTTAAAAGCCTGTGGTACATAGGCAACTAACAAAGATAGATTGATCATATTTAAGATCGAAGCATTAAATAATGGTAGGGCTTCCTTGAGCAGCCTGGTAGGAATGGGGTCTAATAAACATGTTGATGGTTTGGATGAAGTAACTAATGAAAATAACTCAGACAGAACAATCTGAGAGAAAGAGTCTAACCAAATACCGGCATCACTGAAAGCAGCCAAAGATAACGATACGTCTTTGGGATGGTTATGAGTAATTATTTCTCTAATAGTTAAAATTTTGTTAGCAAAGAAAGTCATGAAGTCATTACTAGTTAAAGTTAATGGAATACTCAGCTCAATAGAGCTCTGACTCTTTGTCAGCCTGGCTACAGTGCTGAAAAGAAACCTGGGGTTGTTCTTATTTTCTTCAATTAGTGATGAGTAGAAAGATGTCCTAGCTTTACGGAGGGCTTTTTTATAGAGCAACAGACTCTTTTTCCAGGCTAAGTGAAGATCTTCTAAATTAGTGAGACGCCATTTCCTCTCCAACTTACGGGTTATCTGCTTTAAGCTACGAGTTTGTGAGTTATACCACGGAGTCAGGCACTTCTGATTTAAAGCTCTCTTTTTTAGAGGAGCTACAGCATCCAAAATTGTCTTCAATGAGGATGTAAAACTATTGACGAGATACTCTATCTCACTTACAGAGTTTAGGTAGCTACTCTGCACTGTGTTGGTATATGGCATTAGAGAACATAAAGAAGGAATCATATCCTTAAACCTAGTTACAGTGCTTTCTGAAAGACTTCTAGTGTAATGAAACTTATTCCCCACTACTGGGTAGTCCATCAGAGTAAATGTAAATGTTATTAAGAAATGATCAGACAGAAGGGAGTTTTCAGGGAATACTGTTAAGTCTTCTATTTCCATACCATAAGTCAGAACAAGATCTAAGATATGATAAAAGTGGTGGGTGGACTCATTTACATTTTGAGCAAAGCCAATAGAGTCTAATAATAGATTAAATGCAGTGTTGAGGCTGTCATTCTCAGCATCTGTGTGGATGTTAAAATCGCCCACTATAATTATCTTATCTGAGCTAAGCACTAAGTCAGACAAAAGGTCTGAAAATTCACAGAGAAACTCACAGTAACGACCAGGTGGACGATAGATAATAACAAATAAAACTGGTTTTTGGGACTTCCAATTTGGATGGACAAGACTAAGAGTCAAGCTTTCAAATGAATTAAAGCTCTGTCTGGGTTTTTGATTAATTAATAAGCTGGAATGGAAGATTGCTGCTAATCCTCCGCCCCGGCCCGTGCTACGAGCATTCTGACAGTTAGTGTGACTCAGGGGTGTTGACTCATTTAAACTAACATATTCATCCTGCTGTAACCAGGTTTCTGTTAGGCAGAATAAATCAATATGTTGATCAATTATTATATCATTTACCAACAGGGACTTAGAAGAGAGAGACCTAATGTTTAATAGACCACATTTAACTGTTTTAGTCTGTGGTGCAGTTGAAGGTGCTATATTATTTTTTCTTTTTGAATTTTTATGCTTAAATAGATTTTTGCTGGTTATTGGTGGTCTGGGAGCAGGCACCGTCTCTACGGGGATGGGGTAATGAGGGGATGGCAGGGGGAGAGAAGCTGCAGAGAGGTGTGTAAGACTACAACTCTGCTTCCTGGTCCCAACCCTGGATAGTCACGGTTTGGAGGATTTAAGAAAATTGGCCAGATTTCTAGAAATGAGAGCTGCTCCATCCAAAGTGGGATGGATGCCGTCTCTCCTAACAAGACCAGGTTTTCCCCAGAAGCTTTGCCAATTATCTATGAAGCCCACCTCATTTTTTGGACACCACTCAGACAGCCAGCAATTCAGGGAGAACATGCGGCTAAACATGTCACTCCGGTCTGACTGGGGAGGGGCCCAGAGAAAACTACAGAGTCCGACATTGTTTTTGCAAAGTTACACACCGATTTAATGTTAATTTTAGTGACCTCCGATTGGCGTAACCGGGTGTCATTACTGCCGACGTGAATTACAATCTTACCAAATTTACGCTTAGCTTTAGCCAGCAGTTTCAAATTTCCTTCAATGTCGCCTGCTCTGGCCCCCGGAAGACAATTGACTATGGTTGCTGGTGTCGCTAACTTCACATTTCGCAAAACAGAGTCGCCAATAACCAGAGTTTGATCCTCGGCGGGTGTGTCGTCGAGTGGGGAAAAACGGTTAGAGATGTGAACGGGTTGGCGGTGTACACGGGGCTTCTGTTTAGAGCTACGCTTCCTCCTCACAGTCACCCAGTCAGCCTGCTTTCCCGGCTGCTCGGGATCTGCCAGGGGGTAACTAACGGCGGCTAAGCTACCTTGGTCCGCACCGACTACAGGGGCCTGGCTAGCTGTAGAATTTTCCACGGTGCGGAGCCGAGTCTCCAATTCGCCCAGCCTGGCCTCCAAAGCTACGAATAAGCTACACTTATTACAAGTACCGTTACTGCTAAAGGAGGCCGAGGAATAACTAAACATTTCACACCCAGAGCAGAAAAGTGCGGGAGAGACAGGAGAAGCCGCCATGCTAAATCGGCTAAGAGCTAGTAGCTGCGCTAAGGTAGCGGATTCCTAAAAACACGCAAAGTGAATAATGTGTAAATAATTTAGAGGTGATTCAGCAGAGGGAGTGCTTTAGTTAAGGCACGTAAAGATTACACTGGGAAACAAATCGTTATCTAGATAACTAGATCAATCTAACTGCGCAGATTAAACAGCTAACAGATACAGAAAAACACCGCTGTGCTCCGGAACAGGAAGTGATACAATACCGCAGTGAGAGCCAACCACCAGTAGAGGCCAGTGCAGAAGGTTCACGGTCCAAACCCCTGACTGTTATCCAATATGAAGTTGCATCAGGAAGGGTATCCGGCATAAAATATCTGCCAATTCAACAGGCAGATCCACCTCACATCTTCTGTGGCGACCCCGAGTGAAAACGAGGGAGATGGCAACTTTAAACATGTCCAACAAAAAAGAAAATTCAGTCCTTCTGTTGTTGTTCTGATCGTGGACACGTCCGGGGTCGTGGACACATCCGGGGTCTGTGGCAGACGTTTCTCTCATGTCGGGGTTTTTTGTTTTCACCCGACTCAGAGTGACGTCACGAAAATGAAGAAGGTTCTGAGCTTGTCAGGCAGCAGGTGATGTCGGGTTAAATTCTCCGTCTTCTCACAGCTGAAGACACCAAAAATAAAATGCATCAATATTTTCATAATTTCTTGATTCTGTTTGAATCATTGGCCTGTTTGTGTTTCATTTCATCTTTAATGTTGGTCACACAGGGCGGAGACTTCACTGAGCACAACGGGACCGGAGGGAGGTCCATCTACGGAAACAAGTTCCGAGATGAGAACTTCACTCTGAAGCACACTGTACCTGGGATCCTGTCCATGGCCAACGCTGGACCGAACACCAACGGGTCCCAGTTCTTCATCTGCACGGTCAAAACTGATTGGTGAGGACTTCAGCTGGTAGTGTGAATGCAGACTGTGTTCGTGTGAACACGGGGACACTGACGCTTCCTGTCTGCAGGTTGGACGGGAAACACGTGGTTTTCGGGACCGTGGTTCAAGGTATGGAGGTGGTGGATAAAGTGGAATCATACGGCAGCAAGAACGGAAAAACATCCAAAAAGATCACCATCTTCAACTGTGGCGAGTGCTAACGATGAGTCGCTGACTTGTCCTGCGTGTTTTCGCTGTCCACTCCTTTTTCTCTTCACCTTAATTCAGTGTTTCCCAACCCACTGGTTTAAAAACACACAGCTGAATGTGTGACGTTGAAGTTTATTTTTAATTTGTTTTTACAGACAGGTTTTTTTTTTGTTTGTTTTCGTAAAGACAAATAAGAAAATAAAATGGAAATGGTTCCCTGAAAACTAAAATCTGTGCTGTTTGTTTTTTTTTTTTAATCCATGAATAAATTCTCGGGACGATCTGTACAAACAGGTTTAGAACCTCATTGACACCCTGAAATTAAAATAATTGAAGATGAAAACCGTCTAAGCGATTTTTTTTTTTTTTTTTATGGTTTGTTTATGGTAATGTCTGTTTATAAATGAGCCGTCAGTAATGGAGTCAAACGAGCGTTTTATTCTGAACCTGGAGGTTTGTAACAGTTTGTTCAATAAAACAATTTTTGCTATAATATTTTTATTTAAAATTTCACACAAAATATAACATCCACCACAACTCACATAAAAACATATGTATATACAATCCCTGGCAAAAATTATGGAATCACCGGCCTCGGAGGATGTTCATTCAGTTGTTTAATTTTGTAGAAAAAAAGCAGATCACAGACATGACACAAAACTAAAGTCATTTCAAATGGCAACTTTCTGGCTTTAAGAAACACTATAAGAAATCAGGAAAGAAATTGTGTCAGTCAGTAACGGTTACTTTTTTAGACCAAGCAGAGGGAAAAAAATATGGACTCACTCAATTCTGAGGAAAAAATTATGGAATCACCCTGTAAATTTTCATCCCCAAAACTAACACCTGCATCAAATCAGATCTGCTCGTTAGTCTGCATCTAAAAAGGAGTGATCACACCTTGGAGAGCTGTTGCACCAAGTGGACTGACATGAATCATGGCTCCAACACGAGAGATGTCAATTGAAACAAAGGAGAGGATTATCAAACTCTTAAAAGAGGGTAAATCATCACGCAATGTTGCAAAAGATGTTGGTTGTTCACAGTCAGCTGTGTCTAAACTCTGGACCAAATACAAACAACATGGGAAGGTTGTTAAAGGCAAACATACTGGTAGACCAAGGAAGACAAAGCGTCAAAGTAATATATCTCAAAAATCGAAAATGCACAACAAAACAAATGAGGAACGAATGGGAGGAAACTGGAGTCAACGTCTGTGACCGAACTGTAAGAAACCGCCTAAAGGAAATGGGATTTACATACAGAAAAGCTAAACAAAAGCCATCATTAACACCTAAACAGAAAAAAACAAGGTTACAATGGGCTAAGGAAAAGCAATCGTGGACTGGATGAAAGTCATATTCAGTGATGAATCTCGAATCTGCATCGGGCAAGGTGATGATGCTGGAACTTTGGTGCCGTTCCAATGAGATTTATAAAGATGACTGCCTGAAGAGAACATGTAAATTTCCACAGTCATTGATGATATGGGGCTGCATGTCAGGTAAAGGCACTGGGGAGATGGCTGTCATTACATCATCAATAAATGCACAAGTGTTGGGAAAGTGTAGGAACACGGACCCACAACAGGGGGCGCAAATGAACGGACAATGGAATAGGTCAAATAACAACACTTTACTGTTGCGAACGTGCACAACAAACACAACAAATTACAACAATGGACAAAGTTCAATTCACAAAGGTGTCGTGTGGGCAGGCTCGAAGATAGGAGACGCCTCTCCAAAGTAGAACCGGAACCACACGGTTTCCTCCGCCACAGGACCCCGGGAATACTGGAGCCGCCAAGTTCCGAACTCCCAGGACACTTTTCTTATCCCATCAATTGAAAGGATGTTTGGGGATGATGAAATCATTTTTCAACATGATAATGCATCTTGCCATAGAGCAAAAGCTGTGAAAACATTCCTTGCAAAAAGACACGTAGGGTCAATGTCATGGCCTGCAAATAGTCCGGATCTTAATCCAATTGAAAATCTTTGGTGGAAGTTGAAGAAAATGGTCCATGACAAGGCTCCAACCTGCAAAGCTGATCTGGCAACAGCAATCAGAGAAAGTTGGAGCCAGATTGATGAAGAGTACTGTTTGTCACTCATTAAGTCCATGCCTCAGAGACTGCAAGCTGTTATAAAAGTCAGAGGTGGTGCAACAAAATACTAGTGATGTGTTGGAGCGTTCTTTTGTTTTTCATGATTCCATAATTTTTTCCTCAGAATTGAGTGATTCCATTTTTTTTCTCTGCTTGGTCTAAAAAAGTAACCGTTACTGACTGCCACAATCTTTTTTTCCTGATTTCTTATAGTGTTTCTTAAAGCCAGAAAGTTGCCATTTGAAATGACTTTAGTTTTGTGTCATGTCTGTGATCTGCTTTTTTTCTACAAAATTAAACAACTGAATGAACATCTTCCGAGGCCGGTGATTCCATAATTTTTGCCAGGGGTTGTGTGTGTATATATATATATATATATATATATATATATATATATATATAATAATTGCATGTGACATAGTTTTAAATAGAGCACACACACCCCATGCTTCCTTCATTTCAACAAATGGTCATCTCTAAAATACAATTTAAAGATCATCTCTAAAATACAATGTTAAGATCATCCGGACGGCGGAGAAGTGAGTGATAGCATACTTCTTTAGTGGTCCAGCTACCCCTGGACGATAAAAATGTTAAAACGAACCTGCCAATATATCTGTCATAGTATGCCGGGGGTAATAAGAGAAAGACAAGAGGAATTTGGCAAGAAACTGCGAAAGAAGTTTTGATCTTTTTTTCACCAAAAGAAGTGTACAGTACTTACAAGCTAATAGGACATGAGACTATGGAAGCTAACATTCTCACAGATCTGAAAGAAATCAGATTAACTTGAAAAAGGAAATCACGGATAAGACTGGACTAATAAAAATGGAGATGTCTGAATTTAGAAATGGGGAAACGGCTCGACGATATCACCACAGACCTGAAGGACGTAACAAATGGTGTCGAGGAAGCCGAGCAGAGAGTGGCTATTACTAACCCTAACCTGTATATATACATACACTCAACAAAAATATAAATGCAACACTTTTGGTTTTGCTCCCATTTTGTATGAGATGAACTCAAAGATCTAAAACTTTTTCCACATACACAATATCACCATTTCCCTCAAATATTGTTCACAAACCAGTCTAAATCTGTGATAGTGAGCACTTCTCCTTTGCTGAGATAATCCATCCCACCTCACAGGTGTGCCATACCAAGATGTTGATTAGACACCATGATTAGTGCACAGGTGTGTCTTAGACTGCCCACAATAAAATGCCACTCTGAAAGGTGCAGTTTTGTTTTATTGGGGGGGGATACCAGTCAGTATCTGGTGTGACCACCATTTGCCTCATGCAGTGCAACACATCTTCTTCACATAGAGTTGATCAGGTTGTCAATTGTGGCCTGTGGAATGTTGGTCCACTCCTCTTCAATGGCTGTGCGAAGTTGCTGGATATTGGCAGGAACTGGTACATGCTGTCGTATACGCCGGTCCAGAGCATCCCAAACATGCTCAATGGGTGACATGTCCGGTGAGTATGCCGGCCATGCAAGAACTGGGACATTTTCAGCTTCCAAGAATTGTGTACAGATCCTTGCAACATGGGGCCGTGCATTATCCTGCTGCAACATGAGGTGATGTTCTTGGATGTATGGCACAACAATGGGCCTCAGGATCTCGTCACGGTATCTCTGTGCATTCAAAATGCCATCAATAAAATGCACCTGTGTTCTTCATCCATAACAGACGCCTGCCCATACCATAACCCCACCGCCACCATGGGCCACTCGATCCACAACACTGACATCAGAAAACCGCTCACCCACACGACGCCACACACGCCGTCTGCCATCTGCCCTGGACAGTGTGAACCGGGATTCATCCGTGAAGAGAACACCTCTCCAACGTGCCAAACACCAGCGAATGTGAGCATTTGCCCACTCAAGTCGGTTACGACGACGAACTGGAGTCAGGTCAAGACCCCAATGAGGACGACGAGCATGCAGATGAGCTTCCCTGAGACGGTTTCTGACAGTTTGTGCAGAAATTCTTTAGTTATGCAAACCGATTGTTTCAGCAGCTGTCCGAGTGGCTGGTCTCAGACGATCTTGGAGGTGAACATGCTGGATGTGGAGGTCCTGGGCTGGTGTGGTTACACGTGGTCTGCGGTTGTGAGGCTGGTTGGATGTACTGCCAAATTCTCTGAAACGCCTTTGGAGACGGCTTATGGTAGAGAAATGAACATTCAATACACGAGCAACAGCTCTGGTTGACATTCCTGCTGTCAGCATGCCAATTGCACGCTCCCTCAAATCTTGCAACATCTGTGGCATTGTGCTGTGTGATAAAACTGCACCTTTCAGAGTGGCCTTTTATTGTGGGCAGTCTAAGGCACACCTGTGCACTAATCATGGTGTCTAATCAGCATCTTGATATGGCACACCTGTGAGGTGGGATGGATTATCTCAGCAAAGGAGAAGTGCTCACTATCACAGATTTAGACTGGTTTGTGAACAATATTTGAGGGAAATGGTGATATTGTGTATGTGGAAAAAGTTTTAGATCTTTGAGTTCATCTCATACAAAATGGGAGCAAAACCAAAAGTGTTGCGTTTATATTTTTGTTGAGTATATATATATATATATATATATATATATATATATATATATATATCACTATGCTGATCGTACAGTTGGTTATAAATTCACAATGTCCTCTGATTCAGGTAAATGTCCCATTTCTTCCAATACTTCTGAACTGCAAGACTTATTGGAAAAGTCAAGCTCTCTATTATGTAAATCTCCTTGACGACCTCTATCCAATCCAGCGATGATGGGGGTCCACACTCAACCATTTGCGAGTTATGGCTTTCTTTACACCTACTAGTAGAATTAAGAGAAGATATCTGTCTGATTTCCTCAACCCTTGGGGTAGATTGCATCGATAAAATAAAGTAAAATCACAGTACGTTCAAGCCCATTATGGTGTTGATTTCTATTATCACCTCTGACCAGTAGGGTGCGAGCTTCATACATTCCCAGAAAATGTGAAAATGTCATGCTGACATACTCCCACGGTTCCTCCAACACTGAGCTTTTCAGGCTCGTTGCAAAGTCTACTTTTAATACTAGGGGTAACAAAAAAAAAAATCGGACCATGTTTTTCCATGCACATTCCCTCCACAAACCTGAGCTTGAAGTTATGACCACAGTGTTGCACATATTTAACCATTTATCAACGGTTATTATTTTAGCTTCTTTTTCTTATCTAATTTTACTGCGTGTTGTATTAAGTTTTCTCTCCTTCTTTGTAAACACAAGTATAATGTAGACATCTGTTTCTTTGGAGCATTTCCTTTGCATGAATCAAGAAGGATCTTAACCAGGCCGGTGTCCTCCACGTCTAAAAAAAAAACTTTATATTTTTATCATAATGGTGTCTTAACTGGAAGTATATATATGGCCATCGCAAACTCTGGACGCTCCTTTAAATTTTTTGGAGTTTTAATATTTTGTGCCATGTATTCATTGGTACTTTTATCTACATTGGGAACAGGTCTGTCTCTGTGTCTTTTAATAAGAGGTTGATCTCCAAGAAATGACTGGACGGGTGTCTCACAGTAGGACTGATCTATCACTTTCCATTTAGTCTCATAGGTTGTGTCAAACCAGCCAATCACAACTCACATCTGCGCTGCCCTATAATGATCGTCTGAGTGTGGCAGAGCCAGCCTGCCCTCGTCCTTTTGTAGTTGTAATGTCTGACATTTTATTCTTGTTTTTCTTCTCACTCCAAATAAAATTTGAGATTATCCTGTTCCACTTGTTAAATTGCTTGGAGGGCACATGCACATGCAGTGCCTGAAAAAGATAAAGAAGCCTTGGTAAAAGGTTCATTTTTATTATGTCTATGCGATTGTGCATAAAAAAAATGCTTAAAGTGGCAGGGGGTTAAGAGGGCCATAGGGCCCTCCAGAAACTGAAGGCTTTTAGCCATGCTAATGCTCCCCAGAAGCTTTTACTGAAAAAAAAAGTCTTGAAGGACCTAAATGATATGGTGCGATGCTGAAGAGCTTCGCTTGTGCATGTCTGCAACATATTCATATTACAGACATAACAGTTTTACATGAAGGTGTTGACCAACAAATGTGGTCATTTTCTTGTTTTCTGTCCATTGCTTTAGTTTATTTAGAGTGAACTAACACAGATCCATGTGTTGATTTGGCACAACTTTTACATCAGGTGCCGTTCTGGACTAAACTCCAGCTATATAATTAGAATGAGGTAATGACCTTGCTGGGAAGCACGTGCTCTAACTGCTTGCTGCAGGAATGACAGAGGCATGAAGATACTTGAAAGAGCAGTAGAAGCTAGGTTTAGAAAACAAATGAAGATCTGTGAGGAGCAATATGGTTTCATGCTGAGAAAGAGCACTACAGATGCAATGCTTGCTATGAGAACACTGAGGGAGAAGCATAGAGAAGGCCAGAAGGAGTTACATTATGTGTTTGTGGATTTAGAAAAAGCTTATGACAGGATGACAAGAAAAGAGTTGTGGTATTGTATGAGGACGTCTGGAGTGACAGAGAAGTATGTGAGGGTAGTACAAGATATGTAGAAAGCTAGTGTGACAGTAGTGAGATGTGCAGTAAGCATGACATTCATTCAAGGTGGAGGTGGGATTACACCAAGGATCAGCTCTGAGTCCTTTGTTGTTCACAGTGATAATGGACAGGTTGACAGACAAGATGAGACATGGACTACAATGTTTGCAGATGACATTGTGATCTGTAGTAAGAGTAGAGGGCAGGCTGAACCTGGAGACATTGAGATATGCTCTGGAGAGAAGGGGAATGAAAGTTAGTAGGAGCAAGACTGAAAACATGTGAGGGTAGATAAGTTGAAATACTTTGGTTCAACTGTCCGAAGTAATGGAGAGTGTAGTAGAGAGGTGAAGAAGAGAGTGCAGGCAGGGTGGAGTGGGTGGAGAAAGGTGGCAGGAGTGATTTGTGACCGAAGAACACCAGCAAGAGTGAAGGAGAAAGTTTACAGATGGTAGTAAGAATGGCTTAGAGACGCAAAGTAATCGAACATTAAAGGTTAGACTTGAAGGTTGTCATTTTGTTTTATTGGGAAGCTTTTTACACAGTAAAACATTCTCTGCTGGGATAACATTTGGTCCCAGTCTAAATAGAGTAAAATGCACTCTATTATAGAGTGAAATCAGCTCTACCATCTTGTCAAATCAAGTGTTTCTACTCCAGTAAGAGTTGATTTTACACTCTGCACTGGGTTCAAATGTTATCCCAGCAGGGTAAATTTTACTCTGCAAAATTTACTGTTTAGAATCACTGACTGGGGTCGAGGCTGTTCTTGTTTTTGTGTCCATTTGTGAATAAATCACATGAATAAAGTTAAAATCTGTGCAGTTTTCTTTGTCATCAAGTCCCGCCCACTTTCGGTTTCATATTATCAGGGATCATTGAATATCCAAATTGCTGCCGTTGATCCTCTAATCTGCTGATTATTAATCATTTCAGCATCACGCAGAGTGAAGATAAACGAGCAAACATCATCCTCACACATCAACACAACAAACAAATGTTTATTGAAAATAAACTGACATTAATGGAGATAATATCTCTACTTTTACATGTGACCCTGTAGGACATGTTCATGGACACAGAGGGCGCCCTGGAGCCTGCGTTGGAACTTTAAATAAGATTTAAATAAGACATGCCCCAACATGTTGGTTGCATTCAGGGATGTTACTGCAACTGCCACCATTTAAGGATTTGTGTCAACATTTTGGGGCATCAGGTCACATCTCACACTAACACATTAAAACCAGCTGGAATTCATCCGTCAGCAGCCTGTTTCATCAGGTCACATCTCACACTAACACATTAAAACCAGCTGGAATTCATCCGTCAGCAGCCTGTTTCATCAGGTCACATCTCACACTAACACATTAAAACCAGCTGGAATTCATCCGTCAGCAGCCTGTTTCATCAGGTCACATCTCACACTAACACATTAAAACCAGCTGGAATTCATCCGTCAGCAGCCTGTTTCATCAGGTCACATCTCACACTAACACATTAAAACCAGCTGGAATTCATCCGTCAGCAGCCTGTTTCATCAGGTCACATCTCACACTAACACATTAAAACCAGCTGGAATTCATCCGTCAGCAGCCTGTTTCCGCCGGCCTCCTCTTTTTCCCAGAATGCCTGGTTTTCCTCTGACCCCGGCTCTGGCTGGGCAGACACACCCCCTGACCCTTGGTTTTGACTGGCTCCGTCTGGCTAACGGCGGTGCAAGTCAGTCCCGCGCCACAGTCACAGCGGCCAAGGTTCCGCCGCAGTTTGGTCTTTGAGCCTTTGAGCAAGCAGGCCTCGCCCTCTGCCAGGATCCGCTGGCACCGCTTCCCCGTCAGGTAGCGGGCGCAGCACAGGCCGGCCGCGCAGTCACCAGACCGGACGCAGCTGGACATCTCCGGACCTGAACAAACCACAACAACAAAAAACACACGAGCGTGGATCGTGAAAACGTGACGACACAAAAATCTCCATAAGACTTTATCGATTCTGCCTGTCGCTTTGATTCTTTATTGATTCCTGGTCAGTTTTTTCTGGGATAAATAAAAAAAAAAAAATCTTTTCCCCCTCTTATAAAAACCACAGAACAAAACATTCCTTTGCACAAAAGTATAAAAACAGAAGTTGTTGCCATGCAGAGCCTTTCTGCATTTTTCTTTTTTCGCAGGTAGAACCTTCAGAAAAACACATTGATAAGAGGAACTGATACCTTCCGAGGAACTGATACTGTCCGAGGAACGATTCCGATGGATTGAAAATGTGGGAACCAGTTCTCGATTCTCATCCCTCACAGAAAGCGCAGTGCTTTGACTGGATGTTTCCTGCAGCAGTGCACTCTGGGAGTTGTAGTGGACCCACCTTTGGTCATGTTGAGTCTTGTGATGTCACTCTGGGTGTCTGTCTCTCTGTCCCCGGAGGTCTGTCCTCTCCTCTGGGCTCTGTTACTGCATCCTCCCTTCTGATGGGTTAAAAGAAAGAAAGGCTTCAGGAAACAGACAGATTTGTTTTTCAGGCACCGTCACAAGAACTCTTTACTGAAAGTGGGTGGGGCTAATAACTGTAAAACTTTCATATCAGTGTGGACACAATCAAAAATATCAGTTTGTTCTTGTAAAATCACAAACTGGGTTGTGCTAAAACATCCTGTTGTAGAAGTTAATTATAAGACAGCTACATGCTAACCTATCACCTGTCGGTGCGTCGTTGTAGTTGACTCTGTTGCACAAGCTAGCTTATCTCGCGCAGGCATTTCCCACATTATACATTAACATTTAGTTGATGGGGTGTAATATTTGTTCTGTCCATCTGTCTCTTATGAGTGATTATAAAACAGAACAGCCTGTTTTCTGGGGTTTGTTTTTGACAGTTTCTGGTCTGTGACAAGAAGCTAATATGATAGCCACCTTCATTTTAGCTACTATTAACGTCTGCCGCCTCAAATGTCAGTGGAATGTTGTCTAACGGGGTTTTTCTGGAGATACGAACAGCCCATAGGTCGGTGTGGATGGTCACCAGTCAGAACCAAACATTTCCAAGAGATGATGGATGTGGCAACGTGCAGCATCAGTGCCCAGAGCTTTTCTGTACCATACATACATCTTCAACCGCTTATCCGGGTTTGAGTCGTGGGGGCAACAGCTCAGCCGGGGACCCCAGACTTTCCTTTCCTGAGCCACACTGACCACCTCTGACTGGGGGATCCAACTCCAGATGTAGGGACGCTGCCTTGCTCAGGGGCAGAGAAAAGCAAAGAGCATTGTGGGAAGAAACCCACGCTGACATGGGGAGAACATGCAAACTCCACACAGAAAGGGCAGGAAGCAATCCCATGACCTTCTTGTTGTGAGGCACCAGTGCTAACCACTAAGCCACCGTGCCACACCTGGTGACGAGGTGCAGCTCTGACATCTTGTCACCACATTTTCTGTTCCAGTTACAGAAAAATTTGGTTTATAATTCTGAAAAAGGGGGATTTGTTTTGGATGATGTGAACACTGTCGATCTCACACCAACTCTGCTCTCAATCAAACCAGAGGGAAAGTTCCTGTCATTACAGTCAGGTGGCCAGCAGGGGGCAGTGTCCTCACACTAGATCTGTGCAGTCTGGAGACCACGAATGTGTTCCTTTCTCTGAAGCCTCTTCAGCTGTGTCTTAACTGAATTATTCAGCTTCTTCTCGACAGCAGAAAAAGCCCCAAACCATTATTAGACCACTGCTTGTAAAAGTTGCACATTACATGTGTATAATTGACCAGAATACATTTCTAAGACCCTCCTGATGCTGTTTTTTGTTTGTCAGAGTTTTGAAACGGGAGTGGTGTTTTAGCTAACAGGTACAATCACTGCATTAGCGCTTTGTGTTTGTCTGTTGTTGCGTTTTCACTGATGAATGAGTGAGTCGTGAGGATGACTGTTTGTGTCTGTAAGCAGAGACACACTGACCGAAGCTCCATCGCAGCTCGGTGACGAACACGGCGAAGAAAGGCGGCGATGGGAATTGAACGTTGTCTTCATCTGGCGCTGTGCGGTCTGAATCACTGGGTCGTCATGGGAACGAGCCTGATTGACAGGTGAGATGTCAGATGTTTATTCCCTGCTACACAAAACTGGACCAGGACCAGATTTTAAAAAACTAAGAAAACTAGCGGCTGCACTTGTGGAGCTCAAACCTCAGCCAAGGTAATAATGTCAGTTTTTACACTGTTAGAATCACCACTTTGGGCTTTTACGTCTTTTTTATCTTCAGACATTAAGTCCAAATTTGAAAATAAACTTATGACACTTAAGGGTGATTCTTTAAGTACGGGCACTGTTGGCCTTGTAAATGTAATTTCCACCACACCATTGCCTTACAATATAAAGTGCCTTGGGGCAACTGTTTGTTGTGATTTGGCGCTATATACATGTGCTCTGATGTCACTGTTTATCTCCATAGAAACTACCCAAACAATCTTTCATACAAACTGTTTAAAGGGACATTACAGTGTTGTGGTGGAAATTACGGCAATAGTGTGGGACATCTACATTTTGTTGAAAAACATCACAACAGTTGTATGACATTGAATGCCTCAATTATGTTTTGATTATTTTACTGATATTTTATTCAGAGATATTTTAAAACATTAGAAAAACGTTTCTTTACCATTCATTTTTATCATTGAAGATCAAAAGTTTGGGTGTGGGACAAGCACAAAATGGCAATATTTGGATATAATGATGCTGAAAAAAGGTGAAAAAGTCATCATAGACTACTAGAACAAATTTCTTAACACACTTTCATTGTAAAGATAACTATAAAAGTGTGAAATTTCCCCTTTTTTCTGTTTTTCATACAATATGATCAAAGGACATAATAAGTGCCCGTAGTCTAAGAATCACCCTTAAATCAAAAGCTTCATGTCAAAGCGTCGTAAACCCGCCTGTAAATCCAGATGCTAATCCAATTACATTTGTTCCGCAAGTCTGATTGGTTAATCGTGTGAGATTTCAGATCATAAAATATCGAGTAGATGGTGGCAAAATATTCGACCGTTTCACATTTGATGTATTTCTCTGCGCCCTGACCACGTTGCTGCGCAGGTGTCAGTAATGGCGCTGTCAGCTGAGAGCGAGAGAAACTGGCGGAGCGATGATGATGTCCACTTATGATGTCAAAATAGGTGAATTTAAGATACAATAAAAGTATTGATGTGGATTCTGATACAGAATTACTCAATGCAGCTGATGAGATGGAGAAATCTGTGGGTCTGCTCACAAAATTTCCAGTTTGGCATGAAGACACTGTTGCTCCAGTAAGATTTGATGAGCCGACCACACCCTCTCACAACGATTCGCCAACTGAATTACTTATAGAAAAATAAACAGTGCAAATGCTGGAATTGGATTAGAATGGGAATAACCCCCTTGTGTCTGATGATTTGCAGATGTTCATGCTGGATTACGGTCACAAATATCTGTTTTACCAGCTCCGCTAACATGTCGCTGGTAAAACTCAATTTATGACTGTAAAATCCAGCATGAACTTCCTGAAATCAGACAAAAGGGCGTTATTCCCTAACTGGACACCAACACCACTTTGAAAGTGCCGACCACAGAATTCTTCCAGAACCTGAAAGCTTTTCTTTCTTTCTTTCTTTCTTTCTTTTTTTATGTAAAATGAATAAAATAATCTTTTTATTAGATGAACTGTTTTAAGTTTGGCAAACAGTTCAGTGTGAGGACATTATCCCAGGATTCATCTGGTTGAATACATTTTGATGAACACAAACATTTAAAAACCTGTGAAGAGAAATTCTGCCACAACAGTCTGAAATCCAAACACAGACAATCGTTTTTTTTTCCAACCGATCATTAAATGGTGATGATGCTGTTGTAGATTCTAATCTGCTTTATCCTACAGTATCCGGGGATAAACCCCTGGACCGGCCTCAGGACTTAACTCTGCCAGTGATGGACTATCAAGTGCAAACTAAAGGTTTTGGTTTTGAGGTGTGGAGCTGCCCTCTTGCTGATTTTAACAAGTTGTTTTTGAGATATAATATTATTCAGTTTACAATGGCAGCTGTAGTCAGGGGTCAATGAAGAATTACCCAGAGGTCAAAATTTAAAAATGCTCCAATCATACTGAAAAATATACTACATTATTTGTCTGATCATAAAGACTCCAAAAAAGGTGTAGTTTGGTCAATCTATGACTAAATGTTATGGAGTTATGGGATAAAACCAACAAAAATGGTGACAAAGGTTAATTTCAGTTTGGACAGGGGTCAAAAGTTCAATCAGCAAGAGGCTAATTATAACGGCTAAAGTCGCTTGTCTGTCCTCAGCGATATCAACAGAGCAGTATCAGTCTAACATTCAGGATAAATTCAGTGGACTGCCCTCTCATAACACAGGTCATGCAAAGATCAAAGGTCAAGGTCAGGTCAGAGGTCATCATCTGAAATACATTAATGAGCGTATGTCAGGAACCTGATGAGATACTGAAAAATGGTTTCTTGCAGAATCCTGCTCTCCCGGAGAGAAGGAGTTCCTCAGTCCTCTGACATCATCATGACATCATACTGATAATGATGTCATCAGTGACCTCGGACGAAGTTAGGCGTGCGTTTGTTTGTTTCTCACCTGGTGCTCGGAGCTCTGCGTCGTCGTCGTCTCTTTGGAGGACCTGATGGTGTTGGAGGCAAGAGCCAGACTGCAGGCCACAGACAGGCAGAACACTCCTCGCCACATCCTCCGATTGATCACTGCTGATCACTTATTGATTCTGTCAGAGTTAACGACCGGCTCAGTGAGTGAAGCTGTGACTCTGGTGAGTTCCTTCAAATAAAAAGATGTACAGGAATACTTTTTTAAAACCCTGAAGTAGATGTTGTTCAGACTATGACAGACCCTTTCTGTTCTGTGTGGGCCGTCCTGCAGGTGCGTTTCTTTTTATGCACCTCCCCTCCCCGCCGACCCGCCTGCCTGCTCCTCAGATGTCAGGAAGGTGTGTTTGAAGCTCGACCGCATCAGTGGCTGGAGGCCGCGCCACCTGTGCTTCCTTCCTGGAAAGCCCTCAGGTGTCAGGTGAGGGGGGACGTTTGATACGCGACACCCCCCCCCACCCGCCGCGGAGATTAAAACACACCTGGACACATGAGACAGGTGGAGCTGTCAGTCAGGCGGCGTGCATGTGTGTGGTTTGACTCAGAGGTGTCACGCGGTTTGTGTTCTGACGATGAGGCCTTGTTAGAGCTGAAGCTCGCTCGCTCTGTCTCTCGCTCTCTCTCTCGCCGTGGAGACGGATATGAGTGTTTACAGTTGATTAAACCTGATTACAGAGACACAAGTGAAATCCATTTCCGAGACGGATGACGGCGCTAAACAGGCTCACAGTAATCTCAGCTTTCCGTGTCGGAACACAGAAATGGAAGAATTCCTCCCAAAAAGATTTATTCTGG
Organism: Thalassophryne amazonica; assembly: GCF_902500255.1. NCBI lineage: Eukaryota > Metazoa > Chordata > Actinopteri > Batrachoidiformes > Batrachoididae > Thalassophryne > Thalassophryne amazonica. The sequence goes on from NC_047107.1 coordinate 129,837,400, forward strand.
CTTTAAAGAGGACGTTTGTCTCACACGTCGTCTCGCGTTATTGTTTGGATCTGTTCAGAAGCAAAACGCTTCTCGTGGACACGTTATTGATTTTTTGCCAAGTTTTTGATTGAGTTGATCGGACTGATCTCCGGGCCCCCGATGAGTTTCTGGACATTGTGTCCAGCCTGAAGACAGAGACTGTGAGTGCTGTCCGGATGGGAGACAGAGACTCTGAGCTCTTCCCCCTGAAAGCAGGTTTTCCTGACCTTGACTTCGCAGCCCGTGCTGTGATCTTTGCAGAGTCAATAGAGGCCCCAACTGCAGCACGTGAGAAGCTGAATGAGGAATCAGAGGGTCTGGGTTTGTGATGGTCCTGGATCCAGACTAAGATCCAGGCTTTCAGTGACTTCCTGATCTGAAGTGTCTCTGCATGTGGTGAAAATGTTGAACTTGTAGAGACGTTCACTGATGTCAGCAGTGACCTTCAGGTGTCAGCTGCAAACACAAAGAGGTGAGTAAGACAATGAGCTTTTAAAGATGAAGCCTGCACCATATTGGTTCAGGTGAAGAAAATGTGAGGCAGCGGTTTAGGATTTAGGGTGTGCGGCTGGATTCAATGAGCTGATTCACAAAGATCAGGTTCATGAGTCTTCTGACAGAACAAACGCTGCACTTTAGTTCCAGTGACAAACTCCTAGCATCCAAATATATATGGACCTGAGCCTAAGTCGTGATGGTGTGGACGTTTGAAAGGCGGAGCATTGATGTATGATGTCACAGCAGGGCGGGATTTTAATGTGTTGAGTGGCGTGAATGTTGGTGAGCTCATGGCGCACTCACTCATTGTGATGATGCGGTGCTACAGACAGTGGCGGAGACGGCAGGTCGTTAGTGGCAGCCTTCAGGCTGTGATGGTCCTGATGTGAGACAGACACACACAGGATGGTGCAGGTGAAGGGGCTGATGGGATATAATGTGATGATTTTCTCTGATACTGGAGCCATGTGGCGGCTGTTCTGGTCTCAACACACTACATTTACTGAAGACAGACGTGGGTTCAAGAAACACAGTCACTTTCTTTCAACTTGAGCCTGAGTAGAGTCATCAATATTGTTTATTATTATTATTATTATTATCGGTGGGTGAGATTTGATCCAGATAGTCACTGTGGACATACGTTAAATTACAGTAATACATTTATGAAGAGTTTTTTTGCTGCAGGAGTGCACACACACACACACACACACACACACACACACACACACACACACACACACACACACACACACACACACACACACACACACACACACACACACACACACGTGTGCACGGGTCTCCAGACTTCAATTAAACAACAGATCCTCACAATTACACACAGTGTGTAGCTGCAATAGTCACATTGTCCTGCGGGGGGCAGCAGAGAGTCTGTCCAATTGAGATTGACTGACTAAAACGCTGTTGTGTGATCTGCAGGCGCCATGTGTCTGGTCACAGGTCAAAAGAATCAGGATCAAGGGTCAGAGGTCAATGACCCTAACCTTTGAGCAGGATCTGCATGAAATATAATCATTTCTTCTTTGACCTTTGACCTTCCTCACCAGCAGATTTGAACAACAAAGTGTCTCAAAAGCACATGAACAGATTCAGAGTGCAACAGAAACTGTTTTTCAGGCATTTTATTTATTCATTTGTTTTTTTAAGGTGAATTAAATCCTGACTTTTCAAACTCTGAGATATTTGTTTTTATCACGGGTCACTTTAGACAATGTACTTTGGTTTTTAATTGCACTCCTCCCACTGCACTGTTTTTCTGTTTTTCTGTTGCACACAGCCTTTCATATTTCATATTTTATCTTATATTTTATCTTATTTTAGCACATATTTTATATTTTGTCTTAGCATTTTATATTGCTCTCTCCTTAATGTTGCACCATTATATCAAAGCACATTCCTAGTCTGTGAATCCTGTTCATTGGCAATGGAAATAAACTTCTTCTGATTCTGATTCTGATTCTGAAATGTGTCCTTGGCTCTTTATTAAACATGTTATTTTGAAGGCATTTCATGTTATTACACTGTTATTACATTATTAAGACAGCGACTCACTAATCAAACTGTAATAAATGTTGCGTATAAACTAATAATCTGGATTCAGAACCTTTTTCATATTAAAGCACCTTTAATAAACGTGTTTTTATCCTCAGGGTGGCAAAAGAGAAACACGTCTTCCCTGCTTTTTAATTTCCTTTATTCTCTTCTTCTACATTTCCTTAATTTCCTCTCCTCTGTTCTTTCTCTCTTCCTCTCCTCTGTTCTTTTACTCCTCTCCTCCTCCTCCTCCTCCTCTGTTTTTTCATTACTCCTCCC